>NW_027210438.1:0-72260 GCF_027789765.1 Dendropsophus ebraccatus | reverse complement strand
ACATTTTCTACATGCTGACACTGCACAGGTCTTTAACGATCCAGCCCATGTGCCCAGTCACACAGGTGACAATAGGAGCAATCTGCCTGTAACTTCCTAATGATGAAGAGGGTGGGGAGGAGGACAGAGAGGTTTGGTGCAAAGTTTAGGCACAGATACTCCCTTTTGGCACGGGTCTTCAGTTTTAAGTAGTATTTTTTAGGACAATAATTGGCATTCACCTGCCGAACGGAAACCGCAGGACAATCTTGGATTAAAACAGCTATCCGAAGGTAACAAGTGGTTTGGAGGGGTCAATTGTGGGACAAAGAGTTTGCTTTAAGGCCTATTATGTTGAATGTATTTGCCCATTCGCCCGATATGAGCCTGTCTAATTGGCTAGCAATCTGCTGATGAATGAGCAAACACTTGTTCGTCTTTTTTTGCATCATATTCTGACATGTATCTCCCCTTAATAGAGAATGGCGTCCGACATGCTTATTAACGACCTAATGTCAGTAGCGTAGTATTTGGTGGGTGCAGAGGGGGTGGCCGCTCCCGGGCACACGGCCACTGAATTTTTTTGTGCCAGTTAATGCTGGTTTTTCACAAAGCAATAGCTAACAATGTCTATTGGCTGTAGTAGCCCCTGGCCAGCAACCAGTGCTTTGAGGGGCCAACATAGCTACCGAATGTTGTGTCTGACCATTTAGGCTGTATGCAAGGAGAACATACAGTTGAATGCATCAGGGTGATTTACAGGCGAGGAGAGCATTGGCTCTCCACCCTGCCAATCACTGTTGTGGCACAAGAGGCTGCTCCCTCCCATAGAGCTGTGGGACATGACTCCCATAACAGCATGAGGGACTTTTGTCACTTGTGTTCTCAGAGAGCAGGGAGAGGAGTTGACATCAGAAGACTCAGTACTGCAACCGCACAGCAGGTAAGTATGGCTTTTTTTTTCCCTTATTTATAGAAGAGAGACCTATGTGGGTGAGGCTAACTCCTGGGAAGGATGCTATCTATGGGGGTTGGGGTATGGGTTTGCTGGCTACTGAAAAGGGGGTACCTAGTTTGGAGGTACAGTCTACTCACAGTGTGGTGGTGTCTAACCACCAGGAGGATTACCATGGAGATTAATGCTGGGGAAGGGGGTGGCTGCACCATAGCTTCCTCTAGTTTTTTGTGTATTACAGCTTGATTCCATTTTCTTTTAGTGGAACTGAGCTGCACTACCACAACCAAGCTTGGAGGAGAGTGGCGCTGTTTCATGAAAAAGGGAGCTATGTTTGTTGCAGTGCTTGGATAACCCTTTAAATATTTTACATACATGGTTTTATATGTCAAATGAAGAAAGTCTTTTCCATTGTTCTAGTCCCTGTTCGCTATAATAACGTAGTAGAAAATACTCTTTATTATTCGGAAGCAGTGTCGTTTACTGATGTTCCCTATGGTAACATAGATCGTTAGGGGCCCACTGAGACTCACACTCACCCCCCCCCCCGCCACCCTGAACCACTAGCTATGCCCCTGCTAAGGTGGGATTAAATTGAGAAATTGTTCATGCAGCACGTGGCTATAGGATTATAGAGCTGTGTAATAGGATTATATCAGATTACAATTATCACCTAACTAAGAATTTGTAATAAATGTCTACCCAGTGTGAGCCCAACTAACTGGAATCCCCACTAATTATGTGCCCCTGTTAAAATGGAGGGTCGTTTGAGTATGTTACCTCCCAGTTTATTCAGTCTCTATAGAACTATTAAAAATTATAAATATTGAATGGAGTGGTAGTGATGTAACACTGCTCAGTCTACAGGATTCAGAAGAAGGATCCAAGACAAAGAGCTTAAGCTGAAGTACCTACTGATCACACATGGCTAACTTGGAGGGCTTGATTAGTCTTCTTTGCCCAGTTGTATAGGCCTGGGGTTGGTACTACCCAACCTGGCACTCTCTGATCTGATTGGACAGAAAGCTTTCTCTTATCACACTAATTAGTACACTAAATCCCGGCAGAGTACATTAACTTACATACAAGGCCCCCAATACGGTCCCTATACTTTTTTCCAAGACAAACTGCAGTTCCTCTAAACTGAAATCCTTACAGTGCCTCAGATTAATCCGACCAGAGCACGTTGCCATCGTTGAAAAAAAACCCTTTGAGGTTATTTAAACTAGCTCACATCTACTTAAATTCATAAAACAATGCAACAATCCATTGATCCTCAATTCTAGTGGACCGTTTAATGCTTTTGTGCCTAGGAAAGTTTTTATACAAATGAAACATGTTCTAATTGAAGATATTTAAAGTTTATCTTGGCAACGTTTTTTTCTAGAAAGGAAAAAAAAAAAAAAGCAAGAAGACAGAATTCTTGTGAAAATCTCTGTGGTACCCAGCAATTGGATGTCTTTTACGTACATACATGCAACTTTGAGATTATTAATGTTATTGTCTCAGATGTCTTTACAATTTTTTGGCAGCTGATATGAATTTTTGTACCTTGAAGCTTGTCGCTGTCATTCATCTCAATCGGATTGGATACCTATACATCCTTTGGGGTCCAGGGGATGAAACATCAGCTTGTGATTTCGCTGTGTTCTCCCCTGCAGAACCTTTGTGACAGCTTTTGGACCATTTCCAGCAGCACACAACTGCCCTAGCTTTCACATTAAAAAATAAACATTTTACATATTGATAGCTCAGTAAAAATATTTTTTTTGCCAAGTGCATAGGAGTTTGGGGCATGCTATTCTTAAAATTTTTATAAACACTTAACTTTAACCTTTTTTTTTTTTTCAACTATGGTTTTGATATACAGTGTTATTCATTTTGTGGTGGGAAATTAATATACGGCAGCCCCAAACCATAACAATCCCATCAGATTCAGGTGATGTCACTAAGCCAGCACATAACATAAGGAGGTAAATGTTAGCATAGATGGTGAAAAAGTCCCCTAATCATTAGATGTAGTGCAGCCAGTATGTTTTTTTTTTTTCTTTTGTATCTAAGTAGGCAGTGTAAAACTGATGAGAATAAAACCATTCTGGGAGTGAATTCATCTGTATGCTGTCCGTTAATGAACCCTGCGGGGAGAGACTTTTTTCAGTGGTTTTGCTGTGGATGCAGGATGTACATGTGAAGCACCCTAGGCTGGGTTCACACTATGTATATTCAGGCTGTATTTGGTCTCAGTGTCAGGTCCTCATAGCAACCAAAACAGGATGGATTGAAAACCCAGAAAGGATCTGTTCACACATGTTGAAATTGAGTGGATGGCGCCATATAACAGTAATAACTGCCATTATTTCAACATAACAGCCGTTGTTTTAAAATAACAGCAATATTGCCATTAAATGACGGCCATACACTCAATTACACATTAGGTGCAGATCCTTCTGTTTTTTAATCCACTCCTGGTTTTGGTTGCTATACAGCCTCCAAATACAGCCTCAAATATACGTATGTGAACCCAGCCTTAAGTTAAAATTTGTAAACCTAGTGTCGAAATTGCCATAGGTTTCATTGTTATCTGTCCAGACTCCATGCGATGTATGAATAATGAAATAGTAATTTTTTCTTAAAATAAGTTAATTATACTAATAAAGTGGATTGGACACTAGTCTGTGAGAGTAGTCCATGGGCAAGCTGAAGTCAAGTTTGCTCCTGGTTGTCCATCCACCCTAGGAAAGTTTTCTTTTAAATAAACTCAGCTTTCCAGAACTATTCCAAGAAGACTCTATAATACACAGTCTGTGTGTCTGTTTTCTCTCTCCCCAGTGCTGTCCCTTCCCAGGGAACTTTAATTTGGTTCTCACAGGCAACTGAGCCTAGGCTTGTGGTGAAGAAGCTACTAAAAATTACATTAACGTATATGTGCAGGGAAGTGTTTTGAGAAAAAAACAAAAACAAAACAATAACTTGTTTATTATGTCAATGTATCTTTTATAGGGGGCTCTTAACAGGTATGACCTATCTGTCACAGATTGCTATATTGTTTAGGTTGCAGTACTAAGTCTATATATCATTTAATTTGTTCTGACATCATAGCCGTGTCCCCGAGTGTTGCAAAATGCAATGTTAGTAAGATATTCAGAAAGGACGCATGTTATTGGCCTGTAAGGTTGCAACGAGGCTTGAAGGAATCCTCTGATGAGAATGTGTACAGCAAACGAGCCATGTTGCACAACATGTTTTATATTCATCTGTTGGCACAATTCCTTATTTAGACAAGAAATCACGCATGCAATGACTTTTCCTGTCAGTGGGATCCCCTAATCGAATAAGTCAAGAGAGCTTTTAAAGCACATGTGCAGCCCTCTCCCTGAGAATGTCTACAAGGTTTGTGGTGATTTTCTACTAAGAATGATAGGTTTCAGCTCCGTGCCAGCAGTAATCAGGTCCCTCAAGATTTTATGTTGGAGCAGAACAAGACTGCAGGGATTATCACAATCTACTCCATTTCCTTGTAATGAAATCTCTTTCACGTATTGTAACAGTAAGAATAATATAGCACTACTATATTACTCATTTTATTTTGTAAATAAGGCCACTTTCATGAAGAATTTCTATATTAACCCCTTAACGCTCTCAGGAATTGAGCTTGCATTATACCCAGACACTCACCACTGATGACTGACATCAGAGATCAGGCCGACGTAGTCATTTTAAAACCACTTAATGCCAAGATCAATAATTATCATTGACATCTGTGTCTGACAGGTCTGCGCCCAATTGGACCTCATATCCACCCAAAATTGAGGGCCAACAGCTCGAAAAACTCACCCTAACTGAACCCCGAATCTTTTAAAACGTAACTTTTAAATGTCATTCCACCTTGTATCTGTAAAATATAAGATATACTAGTGATAGTAGTAGACTGCAGCTACAGTTCTATCAGTAACACTAATGAGTGTAGACGTGACATGCTGATCCTGGCGGCATGGGGTTTTAATTTAGGAATTTAGTATCTCTATAGCTATTTTAAAAGAATCTGTAAAAGTTACGTTTTAAAAGATTTGGGGGTTCAGTTAGGGTGAGTTTTTTGGTCTGTTGGCCCTCAATTTGGGTGTGAATATAGATTATATCCACCCTGACTGAACTCTTGGTTGGCACTATTTTTGTTTGACTGGATATCAATTTGTACCTCCTCACCATGACCACAGGGTACCAGTCAGTTACTATGACAGCCAGAAGCCTTTATTAGGCCTCCTTATACCAGCCATGGTAACTTTGCTGATTGTGTCTGCCTCAGCCTTGCCTTTAAAAAAAAAGAATTGATGCTGATTGAAATGAAATAAGCGTCTGTTCTTTTCTGCAGGGGCTGCATTGCATTGAATTTGATTCAATGCTTGCCCATTGTCCTGCCATTATTATTGTAACACCCGTTCTTTAGCACGGGTGTTAAAATTATGAATATGCCTATTTCCGGACGCTGTTCCCTGAACAGCTTCCAGAAACAATAGCTGTTCACACAATGTAAAGGACAGCAAGCTGCCGTACATTGTAGTGAATGGTCAACTGATTTGCAGGCACACCCAACGATCCCAAGTCAATTTTTAAAAAATAATGTTCCTGCAGCTTATACAGCTGTATCGGCTGCTGGAATGTGCCGAACACCACCCGGCAGCAACAGATGGTGTCATACGATGTGTGAACATAGCCTCAGGTAGATTTTACCAGCAGATCACCAATCTAACAAATCAATGTTATGCAATAGCATAGCACTTATCAGTATAAGCAACCTACAATGTTATTTGTCCCTATTTTTATGTAATGGAATCATTTTTTGCAATTTTTTTCAATTGTGAAATATTGGCCTTTTTGTTTGCATCTTTATAGACCACTCACCATTCAAGATTAATAACATAATTATATTACAGGTCATTATAAATGTAGTGATACCAATTTATGTATGGGTTTCTTTTATCTTCTTGATTTTATGGGAATAATAAAAGGCTTTATTGGGAAGGGCTTTCTTTTTTATAAGTTATTGTATGTCTTTTTTGTATTTCAATTTTTTGGGCCCCTTAGAGCACTTACAGCTGTGACCATTGCTAGTATACTACACTGCTACTCTCAGGGCTGGGATAAACAGACAACAGAGGAACGTGAGCCCTGAGCCTACTCCAACCTCTGTCCCTGCCTATTGCCCCACCCACGCTAGACCATGGGGCGACAACCACGATGACTGTGATATACACTGACTAGAGTTAAGTGGATGGGAGACAAGAGACAGACAAACAAACATGGAAGAATGGTCAATAAGGCTAAGTCAAAACCAGGAAGGTACAGCAGAACAAAATCACAAAGTTAAGAGTAGTAAAAAAGTAGCTGAAGTAAAAAAAACGGTAGCGAAGTACAAAGGGATCAGGCAAAGGCGATGGTCAAAAAGACAAAGTAAAGTCAGAACTGCAGAAAATAAACCACTAGACTAACTGGTGCAGAGAAACTCAAACACTGGCAACTAGCATACTGTATGCAGGCCTTAAATGCAGCCTGGAATCCCCACCCCAACAGGTGAGGGGAGGAGAAACTCCAGTGAACAATTAACACTTCAGGTGACCAGGTCTGCACAACAAAATTGATAAAATTGCTCACGTTTTCCGGCATGCACCTAATGACCGAGAACGCGAGCGAGCATCCACATCACCTGCAGAGTCAGAAGCAATACTGGGGGCACGGATGCCATGACCGCCATCCTGATAGCAACACTGCAGGGCTCTCAATCTTTCATTAAAATGATACATAAAACATGGGTACGCAATATAAAATTGAAATTATTTCTATTACTAGAAAATATGCATATCACTAAGAATTGCTATTGCAATTATATCACCAAACAGTGAGAGCACCAATCTAAATACTGGAGTCATTGCATGAAAACCTGTGTATTGGCTTGGAAATGTGGAAAACTTTAAATAAACAATTTTAAAGCCATCATTTTGAATATGTTCTTTTTTTCTGCCTTTTATACCAAAATTTAAAAATAAAATTTTGCTTGCATTTTTAGATAAAAAGCCTACAATACTTCTAAAACCAAAAATGTCAGTTTTTGGGCTTGAGGTATGTTCACGAACATTATTAGCTCTGTACAGTGCTTGAGGGAACCATATCAGCACAATCAAGCTGATTGTTTCCCTTTAAATGACAATTTGCGAACAGAGCCTAATGCAAACATAAAAAATACATTATTATACATATCCAGTGATTTCATCAACTTTAAAATTTGTCAAACAAGCCTA
Organism: Dendropsophus ebraccatus; assembly: GCF_027789765.1. Classification (NCBI taxonomy): domain Eukaryota; kingdom Metazoa; phylum Chordata; class Amphibia; order Anura; family Hylidae; genus Dendropsophus; species Dendropsophus ebraccatus. The sequence continues at coordinate 65,033 of NW_027210438.1, read as the reverse complement.
TTTTCACCAACTCTTGTACACCATTGCTTAATCTCTCTGTGAATTACAATTCAGCATAGAGTTTACAATATAGTTCTCCACACGAACATTATTGAAAAGAAATTTCAATATGACCTCTGGCCCCTATAGTCATAAAATTGGTAAGCAAAACATTTTCTAAAAAGCATAACATTTAAAGCCTCAGCTGCTGAAATCAAAGTCTCTTCACATGGTTATTAGTGTGAAATACAACCTTGTAAATCATTCTGACAGATCCACATGTGGCTTATAGGAATCTATGCAAAGCCCTGATCCTTTGAGGGTATTGAAGAACCGGAGGATTCTTGGCATGTAGTGGATTATCAATGTATACCTTTCATTATGTCTGACAACCTCAACCTCAATAGATTCCTATTTAAAAAAAAACTCTACTGTTAAATCAACGCTACATTTATCATGATAAGAGTCCAATATTAAACATGTGCTGCAACATTTCCCTTGGTAATAATGAGAATTTAAAGTGGATTTCTTGGATTTTATATAACACATTTTATCCCAGTTCCCTGCTACTGCCCCTTATGTAGTACCTGACACAACAACATTTAGATACAAACTGTATTACTGTGTCTTGTCCTACAGGTCATTCTCACTTGAACAGTTTAAGGCTATGTTTCCACAATGTCTTCTTTGGTCGTTTTTGGGACAGTTTTTGGGACGACTATCACATCACCGCAAACAGAAAAGAAAACATTGTAGGAACATAGCCTATTTCTGCAATAGAAGCTGCCTTAGGCAGGCCCCACTACCAGAGCACTGATCTCATAACAAGCCTTTCCAATATGAAAACTGTGTCCACAAAGCCAAAACCTATTGTATTGTATGTATGTGCTGCCCACCAATGGTTAAGGTGGATCACTGATGACTATAGTGCTACGGTCCATGTTGCTGGAAATGATGTTGGACCTGCTGGTGGGTTCTGGTGTTTTGGAGACTGCTTATCACGGTGGCCAGGAGTGGTAACACTCACCTCCAGAGACACGGGCTGCTTTCTGCACATGTGCCGTAACAAGTGACCTAGCTATGCATATATGAATCTGCATAGTGGGCAGGCCAGGAGGGAGCTGGCTAGGCGTCCCGAGCGGGTGCTCCGAAAGCATGGGGAACGCCCCAAATGCTCCGAGCACGCTAATTAGCATATTAGCAATTAGCCGAAAACACCACTATACGGGACCGCACCGGAATAAGGAGGACAGCAGGTTCACTGGTCTGAACCTGCTGATAGTGCCACTTTAAGGACTGGCACAATTTTAACTCTTTCCTCCTTATAGTAACTTTTTCATTTTTTAATCTATGGAGCCATATGACAACCTATAAAGATTGATAGATAGATAGATAGATAGATAGATAGATAGATAGATAAATAGATAGACTAAATATACAGTACCAGTAAGTTTTTGGGGTTTGTTTGTATGCTGTTAAACTGGCATTATATCAGTCAATACTGTCAATACAATTTGTTTTTGTTACTTTAAAAAAAATAAAAACTTTGAAAAATGAAAACATTTGACTTGCTGTAATATTACTTTATTTATGATTTGTTTGCAACCTGATCCGTAGATTTTACAGATATTATAAAATATTTAGATTTTCTTCCATTTTTTTTCTTCCATTTTTTGTGATGTGACCTAAAAACTGCAATTCTAGAATTTGGTATTGTTTTCTTTTTATACGAGTTACCATGATTAGTGATGGGCAAAACATGCTTGCCCGAGCTTGGTACTGGTTCGAGTATTAGGGTACTCGAAGGTACTCGTTACTCGGACGAGCATCTCGCAATACTCGAGAAAATCTCATCATCCGTTTCCAGAAAGTTTGGGCGCAATTTCTTAGCCAATAAACATGCAGGAGACTCTTTGGTACATCCTGCGATCACGTGGGACCCATACATGTCGATGGCAGTGATTGGTTAGCCAGATCAGATGACCCTGCCATATAAAAAATTGCGTCCGCCAGTGCTTGCTTCAGACGTATGCTGGAGGAGATTAGGGACAGAGCTGCTTCTTGTCCCTTCTTTTTAATAAAATTCCAAAGCCTCTTAAGAAGAATGTATTGTATTACCTTGTGTAATTAGCATTGAGCTTGGTGTGACAACGGACAGAACCTGGTGGCGGCTCTGCAACTCGGCAGCCTCACACATGTACCATGCCTGGCCCACGTCTTCAACCTAGTGTTGGTGTGGTTCCTTAAAACCTACCACAATTTGGCTGACTTGCTCACCAAGGTGCACCGCATCTGTGCGCATTTCCACAAGTCAACCAGGGAAAGTTACCCCAACTGCTACAGTCAAATTAAAATTCAAAACAGCGGTGTGGGGGGGAGTGGTGAGTCACATTATGCAGGGGATGTTACTCCAACTGCTACAATCAAATTCAATTTAGCATCCTTGTCTTGTCCATTTCAAACCATATTATTTGAGCATGTCATCTAACAGTTGTCCTTTCACCAGTACCTTCTACCTTTTTTTCAATATTTTAGTCGTTTTGAAGGCAGGATTGACCAGGTCTTTTTTATCAAATTCCGGGGCCTCTTAAGAAGACTGTATTGTTATTCTTCGTCCCTACCTCCAAAGATATACCTCTCACGCACAACTGCATGATGGTGTGAGGCTAAATCTAGCCATAATCCAGCTATTTTAATTGGATGATTTTATTGTCCATCTTGGTCTGGGTCAGTGGTGTCAGGCTAAGCTTTTGGGTGGTCCATATGCTATAGGTCAGGGGTACTCAACAACTTTTAGTGAGGATCCACTTACCGGGGTCTATTGTCAGGTGAAGGTCCGAGCTGAACATCAGTAGGAAACATGTTTTGTTACTTTTCACAAATGTTGTTCAACTATTTACATACAGAATTGCTGCTTATTAGTGGGAAAACTGGCATTTTTTCCTCTCTCACCAGCCCTTTGAAATTAGGTACAAAGCGGGTGACTGACTGCCCTAGTAGTATATACCCCCCCAGGTGAGCTATCCCCCTGTTGTATATAGCCCCCCTGTGAGCTCCCCCTGTAGTATACAGCCCCCCTGTGCTCTCTCCCCCAGTAGTATATAGCCCCCTATGAGCTCCCCTGTAGTATATAGCTCCCCTGTGCTCTCTCCCCCAGTAGTACATAGCCCCCTGTGCACTTTGCCCCTGTAGTATATAGCCCCTCTGTGCGCTCTCCCCCTGTAGTATATAGCCCCCTGTACACTCTCCCCCTGTAGTATATAGCCCCCCTGTGCTCTCCCCCAGTAGTATATAGCCCCCTGTGCACTTTCCCCCTGTAGTATATAGCCCCCCTGTGAGCTCCCCCTGTAGTATATAGCCCCCCCTGTTGCTCCCCCAGTAGTATATAGCCCCCTGTGCACTCCCCAGTAATATATAGCCCCCCTGTGCACTCTCCCCCTGTAGTATATAGCCCCCTGTGTGCTTTCCCCTGTAGTATATAGCCCCCCTGTGCGTTCTACCCCAGTAGTATATAGCCCCCTGTGTGCTCTCCCCCTGTAGTATATAGCCCCCTGTGTGCTCTCCCTCTGTAGTATATAGCCCTCATGTGCGCTCTCCCCCTCCCATATAGCCCCCCTGTGCGCTCTCCCCCTCTCATATAGCCCCCCTGTTCGCTCTCCCCTGTAGTATATAGCCCCCTGTGCACTCTCCCTCTCCCATATAGCTTCCCTGTGAACTCTCCCCCTCCCATATCGCCCCCTGTACATGTCGTCCAGACAAAAAAAAAACAACACAACTCACCTAGCACCTCGCTCCCCCGCTGTGGCTGTCTTCTTCTCTTCTCCTGTCGGCCCGGGCCGTGACTAATAAGCGCTCTCTGGGGACGTCCTGGGGATTCCCCAGCAGAGCCGCACCAGAAGTACAGGCCGGCGGGGTACACTGAGGTCACTGGTGCGTGCTCTGCTGGGGAATCCACAAGACGTCCCCGGAGCGCGTATCAGCCGGGGGCCGGGCCGACACTGCCCCCAGCCCCACAGGCGTACTGAAATCTAAGGACAGTACGCCTATGGGACGGGAGGCAGTGTAGTGGGGGAGCGGGACACATGGGGGACGCTGGATCCGGGCGGTTGTCGAGTCTGGCCAGGGGTCCGGACAGCTGGCCTCCACGGTCCGGGTTCGGACCGTGGTCCGCCAGTTGAGGACTCCTGCTATAGGTGTTTGAATGGTTCCATGAGTTCTCACCACCATGCTGTGTCAGGCAAAATGTTTGGGTGGTTCATATGCTATCTGTGTTTGAATGGTTCCCTTTGTTCCCTTTTAGGAACCTCATGGCGGTTGCTGCCCCTTGGTACTCTATTGTGTCAGGCCTAATTTTTGTGAGGTTCCATGCCTGCCTCATCTAAAGGCCGGTAAAGGCCACTTCTTTATGGTCTTTTTTTTCTAATCTTCAATTTAAATTTTGAAATCAAATCGACTTCAGTTCAAGTGCTATTTTGCAGTTGTCTGGTCATCTATTGTATCTCCAAGATACACACCATAGTTCAAAGGAACAGACTGTGAAAATGGTGGATCCTAATTTATCATCCTCCTTGTGTTGTCCATTTCGTACCAGACAATCTGTTGATGTCAACTTGTGGGTGTTCTCTGCTGTCCTTTCATTTTTTAAAAGGCAGTAGTCAGCTACTGGTCAGTCTAGTAATTTAAAAAACAAGTTACTAAGGGGGGAGGAGGGGAGCTGTCTGAACGTTGCCAGACTGCCAGTGCCTGACAAGCAAAGGAACAGACTGTGAAAATAGTGGATCCTAATTTAGCATCCTTCTTGTGTTGTCCATTTCGTACCAGACAATCTGTGGATGTTGTTGTAGCCTTTTTGAAGGCAGGGTTGACTGGGTCTTTTTAATAGACAGGCTACCGCAGTTGCCCTCTCTTAGAGACTCTTAAAGGATTGAAAGTGTATTTGTTCAAATTCCAGGGCCTCTTAAAAAGACTGTATTGTTATTCTTCGTCCCTACCTCCAATGATATGCCTCTTACACACAACTGCATGAGGGTGTGAGGCTAAATCTAGCCATAATCCGGCTATTTTTATTGGATGGTTGTCCATCTTGGTCTGGGTCAGTGGTGTCAGGCTAAGTTTTGTGTGGTCCATATGTTACCGTTATTTGAATGGTTCCATGTGTTCTCTCCGCCATGCTGTGTCAGGCTAAATTTTGGGGTGGTTCAAATGCTACCTCTGCCTTAATGGAACTCTGTGTCCTCACCGCCTTGCTGTGTCAGGCCTAAATTTTGGAAGGCTCACTTGCTACCTCTCTTTTAACAGTTCTCTGTGTCCTCACCACAATGCTGTGTCAGGCAAAGTTATTGGGTGGTTCATATGCTACCTGTGTTTGAATGGTTCCCTGTGTTCTCACCGCCATGCTGTGTCAGGCTAAATTTTGGGGTGGTTCATACGCTATCGGTGTTTTAATGATTCTCTGTGTCCTCACCGCTATGTGGTGTCAGGCAAAGTTTTTGGGTGGTTCATCACATGCTACCTCTGATTTAATGGTTACCTGTGTTCCCACTGTCATGCAGTGTCAGGCTGAGTTTTTGGGTGGTTCATATGCCTACTAGAGCTGAGCGATTTTTTCAAAAGTTAGTTCCTACTAGACTTTCAGGGTTTTTTGAAAAGTTCGATTCAACAGAATTTTGGATTTCTTAGGATTTCATAGTTTAAAGCATCTATATGATACGGGGGTAGTGTATTTGGTTAAATTTAGGGCTCTACATGTCAGTAACACCATTATCTTTTCAATATCTCAAAGTATTTATTTTTTTTTAAACTTCAACATTCACCATTACATGGTCTATGCAGGAAATTCACCATTAGAGGGTCTATGCAGGAAAAAGGTCACAAATGCAGTGAAGGAGCAGCAGTAGTCATTGAAGGCCAGTTGAGGTCCAGCAATAGTCATGTGAGGTCAGTACAGGAGCAGCAGTATCTGTAGAGCCCTTTTTTTTAGACTTTTATTGTCCACAAATGCACAAGGTATATTTGTGTCTTAGGAGAACATGTATGTCATATACACTCTCACAAGGAGCCAACTATTGTACTTGGAATATCTGTAGAGCCCTTTTTTTTTAGACTTTTATTGTCCACAAATGCACGAGGTATATTTGTGTCTTAGGAAAACATGTATGTCATATACACTCTCACAAGGGGCCAACTATTGTACTTGGAATATCTGTAGAGCCCCTTTTTTTAGAGTTTTATTCTCCACAAATGCATGAGGTATATTTGTGCCTCAGGATAACAACTATGTCATATACACTCTTACAAGGGTGACAGTATAGTACTTATATATCTGTAGAGCATGTTTTTCTTCTGTGCACCCTTTGCTCTCCTATGCCTAATCTATCTATCTTTGGCCCTTTTATTTTTTTTCTCTCTCAATCAGTATATGTTTCTCCTCTCCGCTTTTCTAATAATCTTGTGGTCTTTGCTTTTATAAATATCTTCTAGGTAGTCAGTACAGCAGCGTACAGCAGCGTTTTGTCACTGACGAGCTGTGTGCAGTAACACTCCTTCCTCTCTCTCTGCAGACTGCGTGGTGCGGTGGTGCCGTGACCGCTCCTCCTAAAGCAAACCCATGGCTGCCATTTTAGAAAGCAAGAAAAAAAAAATTGGCGCGGACTTCCAAAAATCCGAATCCGACCGGACTCGGACTTTTGGGAAAATTTGACCTGGATCCCATACCGGCCGAAACGGTTAGCTCATCTCTAATGTCTACCTCTATTTTAACCAGGCTGTTGCCCAGAATTTGGCATTATGGTGCAATTAGGCAGCCTCAGAGGCATACATACATGCTGCCCCTGCTGTTTCCTTTCCATTTCCATGGTGTTTCCATCATTTTCTGAGATTGACAGGTTTTCACACGACCTTCCCTCTACCGAACTTGGGTCCCCTGAAAAAATGCTCGAGTTTCCCATTGACTTCTATGGGGTAATAATGTCAAATTTTAGTAGGTTGGACAATTCTGTATGCGTCAATACCAAATATGTATGTATACATCATTTTATTAGTTCTTTATTTAAAATATTAGAAAAGGGTGTAAAATATAAATTTTTAATGCTAATACATATTATTGCAATATTACTGCATTACACTGATCTATTCAATGTGCGTTTTGCTTTTATAGCTTACCATAGGCAAATGGCCATTGTTGACAATGATGGTTGTTAATAATGATCATTATAAAATAACTGCTTTTTAAAAAAAAAAAAACAGCAGTTGTTATCATACCTTAAAAGACATGTGAAAATCTAAAGCTGTTTGGCTATGTTCACACATAGGGGGACATTTATTAAGTTCGGCGTTTTTTGCACCGAGCGTAAAATGTACCTGCAGAGCCGACAGTGCGGAAAGGCACACTGCCTCTACATAAATCCCGCGCTCACCAGTGTTCCATTTATAACTTTCCCGCATAGTATTTCCGTCAGTCTATTGGTTAGTCTTTTTTCAACTAAAATCAGGAGTGAAACTGGCAGGACAAAATTTTAATGAAAACATTTATGCTATTGATGGCTCCAGCTTACTCCATACCCACTCCACCCTCCACAATGATAGGGAGTGTATGTCCTTTTGCATGAAAGGGTTAGATATACAAATACAGTGGTGCCTTGGATTACGAGCATAATTCGTTCCAGGACAGTGCTTGTAATCCAAATCCACTCTTACACCAAAACAAATTTCTTACACCTAAAGAAATTACTGAAATGCAGGCAATTGCTTCCACACCCAAAAAATAATTATTTTTTATTCTTAATAACATGTAAAACAAATTAAACAAACATTTAGAAAGAGCTATAAGTTACTGTACAATTTAGCAATTATCGTGTGGAGTATAATGTGTAATAACTACATAAACCTAAAGAAAAACAGCAGCAGTTTGTAGATATCAGGAAGTGAGTATCACAGAGCTGTGCAGGAGGATAGTGAAAGAAACTTTTCTATACAACAGTGTTAGTGCAGACAGTGTTAGAGTTCAGACTGTGTGTGCGAATTCAGCTGGAAGTATCAGCCGACACCTGATTTCTCTCTGACCTATTAACACTTCATGCTCTGCTGCCAGGGAGCTGACACCCAGTCTCATGCCTTCTCCTGGTTCCTCTTCCCGGTGCACTTAGGGTCAAGCTTTCAGGTGTTGCTAACTGCCTCCTGAGGCTTGCTCTATTATGAGGACAGGGGAGGGCTCACTGGCTGCCATTGGTCTCCATCAAAGCTGTCAGACTCCTTGCTCCTATCAGGGTCTGGGGCGGGAGCTCTGGCAGCATTTAAGCTGGTGGTTTACTCCTTTGAGTTGCCAGTGTAAGTTTGGTCTCCAGCTACACCAGCGGTCTATTGTGTTACTTGTATTTGTGATTTGGATTCGGACTCAGACTTAGACTTTGCCTCTGCCTTATCCTTTTGTACTGCGATACCTCCTGTGCTCGACCTTGGACTGGACTGTGTTAACCCATTGCTTGTTGATTTGGATTTTGACGTTACCTCCTGTTGCCGACTCGGACTGCCTGACCTGTTTGTATATACCTGTCTGTGTGTTCTGTTTACCTTCCCGTATCCCTAGTTAGGCTAGGGACTGTCGCCCAGTTGCTGCCCTAGGGTTTAGCCTAGGGGGGCAAGCAGGTAGGGACAGGGGTTGCGGGTCGAGAGAAGGGACTGCCATCTTCCCAAACCCCAGGACTCCCTGACAGACAGATTATTGCAGCAGTGTGTATAGCTGATTGTAAGTTCAGGCAGATTATAGCAGTAGTGCGTATAGCTGAGTGTAAGTGCAGGCACATTATAGCATCAGCAGTGTGTATAGCTGAGTGTAAGTGCAGGCAAATTATAGCAGGAATGGAGAGGGTGGGGAACACAAGGGCTGATAGAGACTGGAGGGAGCATGAAGAAATGAGCAGGGCAGATGTGGGCACATACAGCGCTCTCTGTCTGGGGAGAGAGGGTTTACAGCTATGAAGAGATTACCTCAACAGTCCTGTCCTCTGATGAAAGCCCCAGCATGAAGCGTATCTGCCATGATTTGGAAGGTGAGGGACATTTCCTGGGTCAGAATACAGTGCTGTAGTCCACAATATGCAGACCATGCCCCTCTCCCACCCACCCAGTACAGGGAGCTCTTAAACCAAAAAAATGCTCTTAAACTAAGGGTCCATTTACACAGAAAGATTTGAAGCCAAAGCCAGGAATGGATTTAAGAAGAGGAGAAATCTCAGGCTTTCCTTTATGACCTGATCTCTGTTGGTCTGTTTCTGGTTTTGGCTTCAAATCTTTGGCAGATGATCTGTCAGATAATCTTTCTGTGTAAATGGACCCTAAGTCACAATTTTGAACAACTGTAAGCTCTTCTTGCAAAACACTGTTAAACCAAGCTACCACTGTAATTATCTACACAGCCCTTTAAAGGTATAACTCATTCCTCAAAAAAAATAAAAAAAAATAAAGGGCAACTCAACAAAAAATTAATGTTACAGCTTTCGCACTGACATTGATCAAACAGCAAGATTAAAGAAATCACCAACAAAAGCTTTTAAAGGATCAGTTTTAAACGATCAGCTGCTAATATCGTGCTGTAATTGCCATACACTGTACCACAAGACACCTTCAGAGGTCTTTTCAAGACCATGTGTCAATGGGTCAGGGTTATCATGGTAGTGGGTTGGGACATATACAATGTTAGGCAGATGGTTTAACTGTTATGGTATATATATATATATATATATATATATATATATATATATATATATACTCTAGTGACTTAGAAAAGCAAAGATATCAGTATATGGTTTATTGAGTTAATGGTGCAAATTTAAAATGAAAGTAGGTGAGCACAGAGGTCAATATTCTTCAAGGCTTCCTCAAAAAAGATAAAAGATTGCTTTTGTTTTCCCCATCGCGATTAATTCTCCAGACAGTTAATATCAGATGAAAGGTTAAAATGAAGATGAGACAATTTCATAATTCAATCACTTCTTTCAGAGAGGTGAGAAACCATAAATAGAAACACAGATACTTTCCACACGATTTTCACTTTACCGCATCAAACTCTTCCTGCAGGTCTGTTTAATAAAGTGACAGATAACAAATATGTTTTGGGAGAGAGGCATGACCTAAGAACATTGCAAATTTAAGCTGATTTTATTTCTGGGGTAAGAAAATTGCAAACCTGAAACAAATGATCTGTAAAAATAATGAAAAGTGAGATCAATTCTAAGGTAATATAATAGCTATTGATATGCTGATTCTGAGTCATGTACTTCTTTTAAAGAAAAATGGTAGTTATAACTTTAATTGCTCATTCTACCCCTTTTCTTCCATAAATATTTTCATCTAGGACTTTTCTGATCACACTCTGAAAACAAACCCGTCACCCCTGGAGAAGCATATTGAGATCTGGAGAAGCATATTGCAACACTGAGGGAACTTGGCCACCTTGAGAGGGAACTTCGGCTCACTGAGCAGGAAGTTAGTGGGTTAGAGATGGAGGGTGGTGATATAGATCAGGAGGCCCAAGTAAGTAGCTGGGTTAATGTAGTTAGAGGGACCAGTAAGGGATCCAAGAAAAGGAAGGCCACTTCTCCTACTATATGCCCAAGCAAAATTGGCAAGTTAGGTGAGGATGCAAGGGCATCCGTGTCAGAAATGGCAGCTCTAGTGGAACCTGTTCTCCCTAACAGCCGGGGGAACAGTCCAACTAGTAGTGGGGGAAATGGTATTGTAGGTAGGCCTAGACAGTTAGTGGTTGTAGGGGATTCTATAATCAGGAAGACGGATAGAATAATTTGTCGCCAAGACCGCCTCAACCGAATGGTTTGCTGTCTCCCTGGTGCCAGGGTTCGGCATGTGGTGGAAAGGGTGGATAAATTACTTGGGGGGGCTGGGGATGACCCAGCTGTCGTGGTCCATGTGGGAACCAATGACAGGATACAAGGTAGGTGGAGGTCTATTAAAAATAATTTTAGAGAACTAGGTGCTAAGTTGAAGGAAAGGACCTCCAAGGTGGTATTCTCTGGAATACTGCCTGTGCCATGCGCATCGCAGGAAAGACAGCGGGAGCTTAGGGAGTTAAATGCATGGCTCAAGTCATGGTGGAGAGGAGAAGGGTTTGGGTTTTTAGAGCACTGGGCTGACTTTTCATTGGGGTACAATCTGTTTTCCGCAGATAATTTGCACCTTAATGGAAGGGGGTCCGCTGTGCTGGGGGAGAGAATCCTAGAAGGGGTGGAGGTGTTTTTAAACTAGGGATGTGGAGGGAGGACAATGTAGTATGTAATGTAGAACAATGAGGAGGGAGGAGAAGGGTCCTGTGGGGGGAGGATAAGAGCAGTGCATAGGGAGATCCATATGTTGCGGATGAACGGTGAGGATGATTGTAGCCACAGCACAGTAATAAATCCCATTTCTTATAATGAAGCGGTTAAACTCGATGGTAATATAAAGTGTATGGTTGCTAATGCCAGAAGTCTAGCCAGCAAGATGGGGGAGCTAGAGGCCTTGGTTCTGGAGGAGTCCATTGATGTGGTTGGTGTGACTGAGACATGGCTGGACTCCTCACATGACTGGGCTGTCAATATTCAGGGATTTGCGTTGTTCAGAAGGGACCGGGTGGGCAGAAGGGGAGGAGGAGTATGTCTGTATGTCAGAAATGATATTAAAGTGAGTGTAAAAGATGCAATAGTGGGAGATGACTGTGATGATGTGGAAGCATTATGGGTAGAACTACAGAAGGAGGTAAAGAGTGAAAAAATTATTCTTGGTGTAATCTATAGACCCCCCCAACATTACTGAGGAGGTAGATGGCCAGTTGAATAGACAAATAGAGCGGGCTGCCCGGGAGGGAACAGTAGTGAAAATGGGGGACCTCAACTACCCAGATATAGATTGGGGTCACGGTTCAGCTAAAACCACAAAGGGGAGGGAATTTCTTAACCTCCTGCAGGATAATTTTCTGGGCCAGTTTGTGGAGGAGCCAACTAGAAGTGATGCCTTGTTGGATCTGGTTATTTCTAACAACGCTGAGCTGGTTGGGGATGTCACTGTCCATGAACACCTGGGTAATAGTGACCACAATATAGTGACTTTTAGCTTAAAGTGTAGAAAAGAAAAACATGTTGGGAGGGCAAAAACTCTTAATTTTAAAAGGGCCAATTTTCCTGGGTTAAGGGCAGAACTTCAGGGCATAGACTGGGAGCGGCTGCTGTCACATACGGATACAGCTAATAAATGGGAAATCTTCAAATCCACATTAAATAACTGTACTGCCAAATATATTCCTATGGGTAACAAATATAAACGGTTAAAATCCAATCCCACATGGCTTACAACCGAGGTTAGAAGGGCTATAAATGAGAAAAAAGGGGCATTCAAAAAATATAAATCAGAGGGGTCAGCTGTAGCATTTAAACATTACAAAGAAGTCAACAAAACCTGTAAAAATGTAATAAAAGCAGCAAAAATTCACAATGAAAGGCAGGTAGCTATAGAAAGCAAAAGAAACCCCAAAAAATTCTTCAAATATATTAATGCAAAAAAACCAAGGTCAGAGCATGTAGGACCCCTAAATAATGGTGATGGGGAATTAATAACTGGGGATCAGGAGAAAGCTGAGTTACTTAATGGGTTCTTCAGTTCTGTATATACAAAAGAGGATGGAGCTGTGGTGGGTGGGGCCAGTACTGAGGTGGGTGGGGCCAGTGCTGCTAACACATGTAATGTACTGAACTGGTTTACTATAGATATGGTCCAAGATAAATTAAACAAACTCAATGTAACCAAAGCTCCAGGGCCTGATGGATTGCACCCCAGAGTTCTTAGGGAACTCAGTTCTGTAATTTTTCTACCCTTGTATGAAATATTCCGTGATTCTTTGCTTACTGGTATTGTGCCGAGGGACTGGCGTAAGGCAAATGTAATGCCGATCTTCAAAAAGGGCTCTCGAACTTCCCCAGGTAACTATAGACCCGTAAGCTTAACGTCCATTGTGGGGAAACTATTTGAGGGGCTTATAAGGGACTACATCCAGGAATATGTAGTGGCTAATAGTATTATAAGTGATAACCAGCATGGTTTTACTAAGGACAAAAGCTGTCAAACCAACCTAATATGTTTCTATGAAGAGGTAAGTAGAAGCCTGGATGGCGGCGCGGCTGTGGATATCGTGTACCTGGATTTTGCTAAAGCGTTTGACACAGTTCCTCATGGACGTCTGATGGGTAAGTTAAAGTCTATCGGTTTGGAAAATTTAATGTGTAACTGGATTGAAAACTGGCTTAATAACCGTACCCAGAGAGTGGTGGTCAATGATTCCTACTCCGAATGGTCCCCGGTAATAAGTGGTGTACCCCAAGGGTCAGTACTGGGCCCTCTTCTGTTTAACTTGTTTATTAATGATATTGAGAATGGAATTAACAGCAATGTTTCTATCTTTGCAGATGACACCAAGCTTTGTAGTACAGTACAGTCTATGGAGGATGTGCAGATGTTACAGGATGACTTAGACACACTGAGTATTTGGGCGTCCACTTGGCAAATGAGGTTTAATGTGGATAAATGTAAAGTTATGCACCTGGGTACTAATAACCCGCATGCATCATATGTCCTGCGGGGAGTTACTCTGGGAGAGTCACTGATAGAGAAGTATCTGGGTGTACTTGTAGATAATAGACTACAGAACAGCACACAATGTCAGTCAGTGGCTTCTAAGGCCAGCAGGATATTGTCATGCATTAAAACAGGCATGGACTCACGGGACAGGGATATAATATTACCGCTTTATAAAGCTTTGGTGCGGCCTCATCTGGAGTATGCCGTCCAGTTTTGGAACCCGATTCATAAAAAGGATGTTCTAGAGCTGGAGAGGGTACAAAGACGGGCGACTAAACTAATAAGGGGAATGGAGCATCTTAGTTATGAGGAGAGATTAAAAGAATTACATTTGTTTAGTCTGGAGAAGAGACGTTTAAGGGGAGATATGATTAACTTATTTAAATATATAAATGGCCCCTACAAGAGATATGGGGAAAAGAAGTTCCAGGTAAAACCCCCTCAAAGGACAAGAGGGCACTGCCTCCGCCTGGAGAAAAAAAGGTTCAATCTCCGGAGGCGACAATTCTTCTTTACCATGAGAACTGTGAATCTGTGGAACAGTCTACCACAGGATCTGGTCACAGCAAAAACAGTAGAGGGCTTCAAAACAGGGCTAGACAAGTTCTTAGACCAAAATAATATAAATGCATATGTATAGAACCTATCACCCCTCCCCCTTCCCTGTATCCATCCCCTCCTTGGGTGAACTTGATGGACATGTGTCTTTTTTCAACCGTATTAACTATGTAACTATGTAACCCCCTGACCACTTACAAAGCTGGTGGTACCTACACATAGATATCAATGAAAGTATTTAGAACATACCTGTCAGGGCCCTGGTGGACAGAAAGACACATGAAAAGTGGGCCCTATGACTGGCACCCCTCACACTGTCCCTGCCTACTTACAGAGCAGGTCCTAAATGACCCTCCACAACTGGGCAAAGGTACTGCTGTAAAATAAAAGCAGACAGATGACAAAACAAGGACAATCACTGACAAAAGACAGGACAGAATACAATGGCCAGACAGACCGCGTCGGCAACTGAGAGGGCAAACAAGGTACAATGGCAGAAGAGAAAGGCAAAGTCACAAAAACAGGCAGAAGGTCAGAACTAGAGATGAGCGAACCGCTTCACCGGGAAGGGATCCGGTTCGGATTTTTCCGAAAATCCGAGTCCGATCCGATTTTTCATTTTTTTTCTCTTGCTTTCTAAAATGGCAGCCGCCATTCTAGAAAGCATGAAGTGTTTCGGGCGGGAAAAGTGCTTTCCCATGATGCACGGAACACATCCAATCAGCAGGGATCTTGCACTAGCCCACCCCCTCTGTGATGTTGGTACTGCTTTAAGAGGAGCGGTCACATGACCGCACCACACAGTGTGTAGAGAGAGAGAGAGAGAGAGGAAGCAAGCTGCTGGTGCTGCTGCTATTTGTTTACTACAGACTACTGAGAAGATATTGTGAGAAAGGAAAGGAAAGATTAGGAAAGCGGAGAGGAGAAACATCTAGTGATTGAGAGAGAAATATAGAGAAGGCAAAAGATAGATAGATTAGGCATAGGACAGCAGAGGGTGCACAGAACCAAAACGTGCTATACAGATATAAAAGTCCTATGCTTCTGATGTGTGTATATCACATCCGTCTTATCCTGAGAGACAAAAATACCTGATGCAGGTGTATAGCATTATGTCTTTAAAAAAAAGTGCTATATATAAACAATTTCTATACTTGGACCCTTCTGATTAATAGTGTGTATATCACATCCGTCTTATCCTGAGAGACAGAAAATACCTGGTGCAGGTGTATAGCATTATTTCTTTTAAAAAGTGCTCTCTCTCTCTCTCTCTCTATATATATATATATATATATATATATATAGAGAGAGAGAGAGAGAGAGAGACAATTTCTATAGTTGTTCTATATATTACAAGTTATATATATATATACACTCACCGGCCACTTTATTAGGTACACCTGTCCAACTGCACGTTACCACTTAATTTCTAATCAGCCAATCACATGGCGGCAACTCAGTGCATTTAGGCATGTAGACATGGTCAAGACAATCTCCTGCAGTTCAAACCGAGCATCAGTATGGGGAAGAAAAGTGATTTGAGTGCCTTTGAACGTGGCATGGTTGTTGGTGCCAGAAGGGTTGGTCTGAGTATTTCAGAAACTGCTGATCTACTGGGATTTTCACGCACAACCATCTCTAGGGTTTAGAGAATGGTCCGAAAAAGAAAAAACATCCAGTGAGTGGCAGTTCTGTGGGCGGAAATGCCTTGTTGATGCCAGAGGTCAGAGGAGAATGGGCAGACTGGTTCGAGCTGATAGAAAGGCAACAGTGACTCAAATAGCCAACCGTTACAACCAAGGTAGGCAGAAGAGCATCTCTGAACGCACAGTACGTCCAACTTTGAGGCAGATGGGCTACAGCAGCAGAAGACCACACCGGGTGCCACTCCTTTCAGCTAAGAACAGGAAACTGAGGCTACAATTTGCACAAGCTCATCGAAATTGGACAGTAGAAGATTGGAAAAACGTTGTTTGGTCTGATGAGTCTCGATTTCTGCTGCAACATTCGGATGGTAGGGTCAGAATTTGGCGTCAACAACATGAAAGCATGGATCCATCCTGCCTTGTATCAACGATTCAGGCTGGTGGTGTCATGGTGTGGGGAATATTTTCTTGGCACTCTTTGGGCCCCTTGGTACCAATTGAGCATCGTTGCAACGCCGCAGCCTACCTGAGTATTGTTGCTGACCATGTCCATCCCTTTATGACCACAATGTACCCAACATCTGATGGCTACTTTCAGCAGGATAATGCGCCATGTCATAAAGCTAGAATCATCTCAGACTGGTTTCTTGAACATGACAATGAGTTCACTGTACTCAAATGGCCTCCACAGTTACCAGATCTCAATCCAATAGAGCATCTTTTGGACGTGGTGGAACGCGAGATTCGCATCATGGATGTGCAGCCGACAAATCTGCAGGCAACTGTGTGATGCCATCATGTCAATATGGACCAAAATCTCTGGGGAATGCTTCCAGCACCTTGTTGAATCTATGCCACGAAGAATTGAGGCAGTTCTGAAGGCATGGTGTATCTAATAAAGTGGCCGGTGAGTATATATATATATATATATATATATATATATATATATATATATATGTCCTATTTATTACAGAAAATACAGTTCTCATCTACCAAGTGTAGCAATGAGAATTTGAATATAAAGTCATGGCACAACGGCAGCAGGAGACCTCACAAAGCGTTTCAGGCAGAGGGCAGGGCAGAGAGTCTGGCTCAAGGGGCAGAAGAGGAAGTAGGGTCCAGTGAATGACCTGAGCTTCCTTTGTCAAACCAGGGTCGTGTCCACATGTCTACTGTACTTCCACAGTCCTGGAGTGGCTGGCTCACACTTCGACGTCCAAAAGGATGAGTAGTGAGACAGCCAGCCAGGTATCTGTGGGTACCTCGGACACGACCCTGACTTGGCATGGGCACGCAGCTATTCCCCCACGTCCTCCATCTGACATCCTTAGCAACATCCCGCTAACTTTGAACCACCGCCTGCAAGGGAACCTATGAGCAGCGAACTGCTCTTTGATGATGATGAGCACGTGGAGGAAGAAACATGGGACAATCAAGTGCAGGGCATAGCTGTGTCAGAAGCGATATCAGAGCAGGCCCATGTAAGGCCTGGCAGGAGAGCAGTAGGCAGTAGACAAGAGAGGGCTGGGCAGGAGCCTGATGAGGATGATGGGATCATTCTGGAACAGGATGATACTACACCGGATGTTACATTGGATCCACGGCAGGATTTGGCTTATTCGACGGATTTGTCAATCGGGAATCCGTTCGCCAGCAGGCCCGCCACAACTAAAAAGCAGACAGGCAGCAGTAGTCAACTATCAAGTCGGAAGCCTAGCCAGGACAAGCAGATGACCACTGGGGAAACCTCCTCCACTGCAGGTCCTAGTATCGGCAGCGGCCGCCCATCCTCGCAGCCTGATGGTACTAGACTCTACACCTCGCCTGTGTGGCAGTTTTGTAAAAATTGCCTGGAGGATACCTATGTGGTCATCTGTCGCCTGTGTGACAGGCACATTAAAAGAGGCAAGAGTTTCCATCCTGGCACCAGCGCTACCATGTTGGCTACTGCTGATCCTGCCTGCCCTCCATGTTGACTACTGTTGCTCCTGCCTATCCTCCATCTTGGCTACTGCTGCGCCTGCCTGGCCTCCATGTTGGCTACTGCTGATCCTGCCTGGCCTCCATGTTGGCTATTGCTGATGCTGCCTGCCATCCATGTTGACTACTGTTGCTCCTGCCTGCCCTCCATGTTGACTACTGTTGCTCCTGCCCGGCCTCCATGTTGACTACTGCTGCTCCTGTCTGGCCTCCATGTTGGCTACTGCTGATCCTGCCTGGCCTCCATGTTGGTTACTGCTAAGCCTGCCTTGCTCCCATGTTGGCTACTGCTGATCCTGCCTGCCCTCCATGTTGACTACTGTTGCTCCTGCCTGGCCTTCATGTTGGCTACTGCTGCTCCTGCCTGGCCTCTGTGTTGGCTACTGCTGCTCCTGCCTGGCCTCCATGTCGGCTACTGCTGCTCCTGCCTGGCCTCTGTGTTGGCTACTGCTGCTCCTGCCTGGCCCCTATGTTGGCTACTGTTGCGCCTGCCTGGCCTCCATATTGGTTATTGCTGATCCTGCCTGGCCTCCATGTTGGCTTCTGCTTCTCCTGCCTGGCCTCCATGTTGACTACTGCTGCTCCTGTACTGGCCACAAATGACTATTGCTGGACCTCCATTGGCCTCCAATGACTACTGCTGCTCCTACACTGCATTTGTGACCTTTTTCCTGCATAGACCCTGTAATGGTGAATTTCCTGCATAGACCCTGTAATGGTGAATTTCCTGCATAGACCCTGTAATGGTGAATATCGAAGTCTAAAAAAAAAATGGCTTTGAGATATCGAAAAGATAACTATGTTACTGACATGTAGAGCCCTAAATTCAACCAAATACACTACCCCCTTATCTTATAGTTGCTTTAAACTATGAAATCCGAAGAAATCCGAAATTCAGTCGAACAGAACTTTCCGAAAAAATCTGAAAGTCCGGTCGGACCAAACTTTTGAAAAGTTCGCGCATCTCTAGTCAGAACCAAGAAGGCAGCGAGGTACAAAGTAAGGAAGAAGGGGTATATAGAAATAGGCAAAACACTGACTTCCCGTGTTTGTTTTTGCTTTATACCACATTTAATGATCTACTGTTGATTTAGATTTTTAAAGTTATAACAATAGTGACACTTTAAAGCCTTAGAGATCTCTGTGATCTCAGAGGTAGGCACAAAAGCTGTAACCAGTATACTTACCAGGTCATACAAAATGAGTTATGTCAATGTAATCTGCAAAGTCACAGTCATGTGACATCTCACTCTACATGCATTCGCACTGCAGTGATTTCCTAGGAGAAGCTGGAGAGGCATAAGGGAGAAGACAAGTGCGGAGGAGTGCATACAAAAATAAAGTCAAAAGCCAGGAAGTCGAGGGACCAGAAGGAGTGAACTGGAGCTGCGGGGGACCAGAAATATGCAAGTATGGGTTTTTCTATTATTTTTTTTTTTTTTGTAATGCTAGCATACCCCTTTAAAGTAAAGGTTCACCCAATAGTCATAGTCAAAAAGTCAGTCAGGATTATTATACACAAGGATTGATTCTACTCCACATGGGCACTGTAAACTGAAAAAAATTATGTCATTTTGGCATGGCACTGCACAGTATAGCTGTTTGCACATTATATGGCAGTATACCAATGCCAGCAGAAGTTATCATACAGTGTCATGCTGATTTTGATTGGAAACATACATTATGTACATACACATACATATTCACTCAGATAGTTGCAGATTGAGGCTATGTTCACACTACGTATATTTCAGTCAGTATTTTGGTCCTCATATTGCAACCAAAACCAGGAGTGGATTGACAACTCAGAAAGGCTCTGTTCACACAATGTTGAAATTGAGTGGATGGCCGTCATTTAAAGGCAAATATTTGCTGGTATTTTAAAACAACGGTTGTTGTATTGAAATAATGGCAGTTATTTACTGTTATATGGCGGCCATCCACTCAATTTCAACATTTTGTGGACAGAGTCTTTCTGTGTTTTTAACCCCTTAAGGACCGGGCCTAAAATGGCCTTAAGGACCGAGGCAAATTTTATGAATATGACCTGTGTCACTTTATTCATTAATAACTTGGAAATGCTTTAACCTATCCGGCTGATTCTGAGGTTTTTTTTTCGTGACATATTGTACTTTACATTTTTGGTAAATTGGAGTCGATACTTATAATGAATCTTTATGAAAAAAAAAAACAAAATAACATGAAAAATTTTGAAAAATTGCATTTTTCCAACTTTGAAACTTTTCTGCTTATACAGAAAATGGTTATGCCACATAAATTATATATTAAATAGCATTAGCAACATGTCTACTTTATGATGGTGGCATTTATTAAGCTATCTTTCACTTTTTTTAGACAATAGAAAGCTTAAAATATTAGCAGCAAATTTTCAGTAAAATTTCAAAATCAGATATTTTTTGGGATTTTTAAAGTGTATTTGAGGGGACTGTATGTTAGAAAGCCCCACAAAGCACCCCATTTCAGAAACTGCACCCC
The DNA here is from genome assembly GCF_027789765.1 of Dendropsophus ebraccatus. NCBI lineage: Eukaryota > Metazoa > Chordata > Amphibia > Anura > Hylidae > Dendropsophus > Dendropsophus ebraccatus. The sequence goes on along the minus strand of NW_027210438.1, from coordinate 44,754 downwards.
CCAAACTCTGCAAAAGCACATCCAGAAAGTTTTTTAACCCTTTAGGAGAGTCACAGAAATAAAAGGTAAGTGTGTAAGAAATTTGGAAATTTAAATTTTCTGTGCAGAGATTTTAATGTAATCCAATATCTTTCATAATGTAGAAACCTATTAGCAGAGAAATGCACCACAATATTGATTGCCCCATTCCTACAGTTTATAGAAATACCCCATTTGTGGCCGAATTGCGCTATTTGACGCAACCACAAGCCTCAGATACAAAGGAGCGCCTAGTGAATTTTAACGCCTCCGTTATATTTGGTCATTTTTGACTGTACCACTTCAGGTTGACAGAGGCTCTTGGGTGCCAAAACATAAAATATACCCCTAAAGAGACACCATTTTGAAAACTATACCCCTCAAAGAATGTAACAAGGGGTGCGGTGAGCATTTGGACCCCACAGGTGCTTCACAGATTTTCAGAACAATGTGGCGTGAAAAAAGAAAAATCTATTTTTTACACTAAAACGTTGTTCTAGCCTTCAATTTTTCATTTTCACAAAGGGATAAAAGGAATAAAAACTCCAAAAACCATGTAGCGCAGTTTCTCCCGAGTACGGGAATACCCCACATCTGAATATAAAGTGCCAAGTGGACGCAGGACGAGCTTCCAAAGGGAAGGAGCGCCAATTGGCCTTTGCAAGCTGGATTTTACTGGAATGGATTTCAAGGGTCATGTCGCATTTAAAGAGTCCTCGTGCTGCCAAAACACTGGAAACCCCCCACAATTGACCCCATTCTGGAATCTACACCCCTCAAGGAATCTAACAAGGGGTGCAGTGAGCAAATGGACCCCACTGGTGACGGGCACAAATGTGGAACAATGTGACGTGAAAGGGAAAATTTTAATTTTTTTACATTCACGGCACAAATGTGCCCGTCATCAAGGGGTCCATATACACATTGCATCCCTTGTTAGATTCCTTGAGGGGTGTAGTTTCCAGAATGGGGTCAATTGTGGGGGGTTTCCAGTGTTTTGGCAGCACGACGGCTCTGTAAATGCGACATGGCGTTCATCATCCATTTTAGCCAAATCCAGCCTCCAAAATTCAAATGGAACTCCTTCCCTTCGGAGGCTTGCCCTGCGCCCACATGGCGCTTTATGTCCATATGTGGGGTATTTACAGACTCGGGGGAAATTGATCTACACATTTTGTGTTTTTTTTTATCTTTTAACCCCTTGTAAAAATGAAAAAATCAAGGCTAGACTAACATTATAGTGTAAAAAATCTAATATTTCATTTTCACGCCACATTGTTCCACATTTGTGCCCATCACCAGTGGGGTCCATATGCTCACTACACCCCTTGTTACATTCCTTGAGGGGAGTAGTTTCCATAATGGGGTCACTTTTGGGGGGTTTCAACTGACTTGGCAACAAAGGGGCCTTTTAATTGCAACATGGCCCTCGAAATCCATTCCAAAATCCAGCCTCCAAAAGCCAAATGGCGCTTCTTCCCTTTGGAGGCTTACCCTGCACCCGCATGTCGCCTTAAGTCCACATGTGGGGTATTTCCGTACTCAGGGGAAACTGCTCTACACATTTTGTGTTTTTTTTTAAATCTTTTAACCCCTTGTTAAAATGAAAGAATCAAGACAAGATCAATGATTTAGTATAAAAATTATTTTTTTTTACTCTAACTGTTGGTCTAGCCTTCATTTTTTTCCTTTTCCACAAGGGTTTAAAAAGGGAAATGAAGTCAAAACGTGTAGGGTACCCTACATGTGGACATAATGTGCCATATGGCACAGGGCAAGCCACCAAAGGGACAGAGCGCCATTTAGAGGCTGGAATGGAGAATGTAGGCCATGTCGCAATTAAAAAGCTCCTGTGCTGCCAGGACAGTAGAAACCCCCCACATGGGACCCCATTCTGAAAACTACACCCCACAAGGAATCTAACAAGTGGTGCAATCAGCATATGGACCCCACTGGTGACTGGCACATATGTAGAACATGTGGTGTAAAAATAAAAAATCCCATTTTGTTTTTCATTTTCACGGCACAAATGTGTCCGTCACCAGGGGCCCATATCCCGGCTGCCCCCCTTGTTAGATTCCTTACGGGGTTTAGTTTACAGAATGGCATCACTTGTGGGGGTTTTCTACTGTCCTGGCCGCACAGGAGCTTTGTAATTGCATTATGGCAAGTCTCTAATGGGAATGGCGGCCATGCCTATTTAGGTAGGGAAAATTCTAATTTATTTGGGGGTATTAGGCCAATTATTAGTTTATAAGGTTGAAAAGGTCTAGAGGAAGGCAAAAAACCGTCGTAAGGCAGACGACAATAGCTTCATCACAGGGAAAAAAAATCCTTCCTGACTCCATAATGGCAATCAGAATAATCCCTGGACTAACATGACCCCTGAAATAGGAATGAGGGAAGGAATTTAGAAAATGTAAAACTCCAATGACGTGTGGTACGCCTTGAAGCGATCCAGTATGCAGAGGCCGGGGTGATCAGTCACACTGGAAAATCGTTTCCTTCCTGATCCCCTTGTTACGCCACACTCTGCACTTCTCCTGGGGTCTCCCGTTCTCCTGTGTGCGGGACGTCACTTGGAAAATATTGTCCTGGTGCGATACGGGGTCCTTCATATCCAGAAGCGCTGGGTCCGCTCCATGGCTGCTAAATATTAAGGCTTTATTACTGCTTCTGATATTTTTGGATCGTGCCACAAGCTACAGTAGTTCGGGCAGGGAGGGACCAGAAGAAGGGGTGCTGGTATAAAAGTTATCTCCGTACGGGTGGTAACCTTTATCCAGCAGTGGGAAGATCAGGTCCCAAACGATCTTCCCACTAACTCTGAGGATGGGGGGGCATCTGTGGACTGGATTCGGGTGTCCCTTCCTTCATACACTCTAAGGGTACGTGCACACTGTGGAATGGCGAAGGATAACCCTTTGTGCATTCCGCAGCTGGCACCCGCCGGCGGACTGATGCAGGCGCGCGTCTCCGCAAATGTCATAGACTCCATTCTATGTACAGGCGGATTCCGCCCTCCGTCCAAAGAATGAACGTGTTGGATGGACGTTGGAATCCGCCCGTGCATAGAATGGAGTCTATGACGTGCGGAGACGTGTGCGCTCGCATCAGTCCGCCGGCGGGTGCCAGCTGCGGAATGCGCAAAGCGTTATCCTTCGCCATTCTGCAGTGTGCACGTACCATAAATCTGTAAGTGTACCCTGAGGTACTCTCACAAAGTTTGTAGAATTTCACGCCATACCGTCATCTCTTATTGGGATGGTACTGGCGGAAAAGACATGTCTGGGAGGCAGCGTACACTACGCTACCCCGAGACACGTCACTGGATGATGAGGATGAATGGAGGAAAAAAGGATCCCCCCCATTCATCCTCACTGGCTGTTTTGGTGTCGGAGGCAATAATAACGTATGCGTCCGATGCCGAAAACACCCTGGGGGACATTTTTATATGAGGATTGGTATATGGGGTATGTAAATGTGTAGTGGTGTAGTGTAAAACTTTATTCCGTGTAGTGTAATGGTGTTTTTTACATGTTTTTTTACCATTAAGTATAAAAAAAAACCTACGCCAAGAAAGGAGTTGCCGATAAATGCCGCACTTAGCAGACCGTGGCTGTAGGATATAGGAAAAAAACACCCTACACCAAAAAGGAGGAGTTGCTGATCAGCGGCGCACTCAGTGGCGATAGGGTGCGGAAAATAAAACAAAATTAAAAAAATGAAAAAAAAAAAAAACTTTCTTCAACCCTATAGCTACTGATATATGTAGTATATACACTTATAAGCTGCTAGGGGGCAGTAGAATGCAAATTCCGGAAAAGGTCGAACTTTGACGACGCTGGAGCCGATGATTGCCGAAGGGGACCGCCGGAAAAAGCCGAAGACGCCGAGGAAGACGAGGACGCGATCGGGACCTGGAACACGTGATCGGGATGCTGGATCAGGTTAGTATGGGTCAATACCTGCTGTGGAAACCTCAGCTACCTAGCTGAGGTGTCCATAGCAGGTATTTAACCCTCTCTTGGGGTACTTATATCGCCTTGATCGGCCGGCCGGGACCGTGATCATGGCGATCGGGACGTGGCACCGTGGCCACCATTACTTTTAACAGTAATGGCGGTCGGTGCCAATCTCGGACAGCACCGACCGCCATTGCTTTCCGGGCCATCGGGTCACCGATGACCCGGAAAGCTGCAGATCGCCGCTATTGGCTGATCTGAATTGATCACCCAATAGCGCCGATCGTCAGCACGGGGGGGGGGGTGTTAATCACCCCCCGTGCCGACAAGCAGGGATGGCCTGCTATACATTATAGCAGGCCATCTTCCCCGATATATATGCCATATAGTTCTGCCTTTTGACCCAAAAGTGAAGAGCATATTTCCTTTTTTTTCTTTGTCAGGTCTGTTGATAGTGTGTCCTTTAGACTACTTTAGCTTTTCATCTTAATCAGTATTATTTATAAGGTAAGATAAATTCTCAACAGAGTTTGGTTTAGTGACAAATTTTCTTGTCGGCTCTGGTGACAGACAGTATTCATAACTCTAAACAAGGAACGTTGTTGAGTTTGAAGGGCAGAGCTTCATGTGAGAAGCTGGTTTAAGGGGACAGATTCTAAAAATGTAGCTTTTTTTTTAAATTCTTTTACCAGTGATTCTTTGTGGCTTCTTTTATGCCCAGATTAGTTTTCTCCGAAAATAGTAACATAGGAAAACAGAAAATCATCTATCTATCTATCTATCTATCTATCTATCTATCTATCTATCTATCTATCTAATACAATCAAGAAAATACAGGTGCAGCAGGAAAATGCAGTGGTGCTGCTAGCGATGTACACCGAAGTGGACAAAGGTGTCGGTATTCAGATAAAACAAAATCATTGTGGCACTTCGCTGTGATGACCAAACGCATTGATTTATTTTTTCCACATATGTAACTTTTCGCTTAGCTGTGTGCATGTATACACAACCAGCTTGTCTGAAACATCATGTTCCCAAGGAAAACTTGCCGCTATGAACATGTGCTGACATCTTTCCACCATCTAACCACCGATTGGAGTTTGATAACTACATCAGAGTATGTCAGTGATATCTATCTATCTATCTATCTATCTATCTATCTATCTATCTATCTATCTATCTATCTATCCATTCCCTTGCTGACAGATAACTGTTCCATGAACTGATGATACAAACAACTTAAAAGGAACCTTTCATTTATTTTACGTTGTTTGAACTACAGGCAGCATGAAACGTTCAAAGGCCATGATTGGCCATGATTCAGCGTGCAGGTTTTCTTACAGTCTGAACTCTGTCTTATTCCAGTACTTGCTGTGTGATTGACAGGTTCCACCATACTCCTCTAGTTTGATCTGCTTGTCTTAGTGATGGACAGTTGCCATCTTCACTTATCTCCCTTCCCTGTAGGTCTGTGTTCTGTGTGGTTTGAATGTCAGCTGGATGGTCCAATCATGCCCTGGACCAGGACTCTGACATCTTATTAGAAGTCAGCTTGTGCTCTGGGACATTGCTTCATATGTAGCTAGAGCTCTCTTGTATCTAGAGCTGTTATTTCATATTGGATTGGGTTACTTGGTATTCAGACCTTTTAGCCTGTCCTTCTTACTTCTGTTTTTGCCTACTGTTTTTGTTCTGTTTTGCCATCTCCAGTTCAATCTGTATCTACCTGGCTTCTCTGTATTGTGTTTGTCTTGATACATTCTCTTTTTACTTACCCAGCATAGGGACTGTCACTCAGTTGGTGCTGAACCCCTAGGGTCGGGTTGGCAAGTAGGCAGGGAAAGTCTAGGGGGGCCCTGCGCTAGGGCTCACACTGTCTGTCCCTTATTCTATCTAGGTTACAGGTTCTGTTACAGGGAAACTATCCACTTGTCTCTCTGGCATTACTCTTGGGGTGCAAATATTACTCCTCTACTTACTCCTCTGTAGCCAACTCACAGAACTTGACCATTTCGGGTAGGGATGGGGAACCTATAGCCCCCAGCTGTTGCAAAACTACAATTCTCATCATGTCTGGACAGCCAAAGATATCCTGTTTCCATTCAGGTAATTCCCCTTACCCGAGTTAGGAGAATGCCTTGAAAGCAACGTCCCATATCAACTCTAAGCTGATTCAAGATTCTTAGCAGGAACTGCAAAGTACCTTTCCCACACCTCCTTTTCAAGGTAGCTTCTCCTTTAAGTTAAGTTCAACTCCAACTAGAAGTGTCGACCTTAGGTATTCTTTTACAAATCCTCTTTATATCTGCACTGAACACCTAACACATAGTTTCCCTAGGAGAGAAGGCACTACATTGACCAAACCTCCTTCCTCTTTATAGAGAGACTAGAGCAGGTAAAGTCAGGGCCGTCTTATGCATTATGCACTCCTGGGCAGAGCTGTAAACTATTTCTTACTGCATTTTAAGCTCTGCCCGATGCGCGCGCACACACACACACACACACACACACACACACACACTGAGTAGGATGATGTAATTATGAGTAGACCCATCTGCCTCTCATGGCAGGGATGTCTGGTAGGTTACAGTTAGATTGATATGAACACTATAAAACAACAAAGCTTTATAAGATGTTATAAAATAGTGCAAACCAATAAAAAACATTACAGACATTAACCCCTTTAAGGGGAATTATCAGGAGGTTATACAAATCTAATTAGCTGATAGCCCCCTTTTGTGCCGGAGACACCGAGGATGAAGGTATTATACTAACCTTAATCCTCAGCATCATTCTGGTGCAGCTAATCATTTGCTCCACATTCCGGTAAGACTATTAGGAGCAATGTAAGAGCAATGGGGCACCATTAGGAGCACTGCTCTGCTCCAATAGCGCCAATGGTATCATTGTTATGGGGACGGCCAGTGCTCCAAAAGGGGCACCAGTGTCCCTAACTGTCTAACCGGACCCTGGAGCAAATGTACCGTGGAGTGAATGTACCATCAGGGATCAAGGAAGCACAATCCTTTTTTCAAAATTCCGATTCCAATGCATGGTGCCGTTCTTGTCTATCTATGCACTGGAGGCGGGCCCAGTGCCTCTCAGTGTGGTGGTCTCCCCTCAGTGACACAGCCCTATTGATTCTAATGGAGGGGTGTCACAGAGGGGAGGGGATACCGTGACACTGGGGGGTGCTACGCCTCCAGTGCATAGAGCCAGGCCAATGCACATGACTGGTGTATAATGTATAGTACGTGCATAAGCCTGAAAAAATATCAGCTGTTTGTAGATACAGGATGGAACTGCAGATCCCCATAATGACAAGGACTGAAAACACAAGGGCTCACAGAGACTCCAGGAAGGAATTAGCAGGTCAAATGTGGGCACAGTATAGCAGCACTCTCTAGGGAGAGAAGGGTTAAAGCTATGGCGAGATTACCTCCACAGTCCTGTCCTTTGATGCAAGCCCCAGCCTAAAGTGGATCTGTCATGATTTGGAAGGAGAGGGACTTCCTGGGTCAGAGTACAGTACTAAAGACCGTGCTATGCAGATTATTTCCTTCCCCACTCTGCCTCCCACCCAGTACAGGGAGCTCTTAAACCAGAAGAATGCTCTTAAACCAAGTCACCTTTTTTTAAAAAGCTGTGATCTCTTAACCCCTTCGGGACCAGGCTAATTTTCGTTTTTGCATTTTCTTTTTTTCCTCCTTGTGTTTAAAAGGCTATAGCACTTGCATTTTTCCACCTAGAGACCCACATGAGCCCTTATTTTTTGTGTCACTAATTGTACTTTGCAATGACAGGCTGAATATTTTGCGATAAGTACACTGCAAAACCAGAAAAAAATTCAAGGTGTGGTGAAATTGAAAAAAACAACGCATTTCTTTTATTTGGGGGGACTGTGTTTTTACGCCATTCGCCCTGGGGTAAAACTGACTTGTTATGCATGTTCCTCAAGTTGTTACGATTAAAACGATATATAACATGTATAACTTATATTGTATCTGATGGCCTGTAAAAAATTCAAACCATTGTTTACAAATATACGTCCCTTAAAATCGCTCTATTCCCATGCTTATAACGCTTTTATCCTTTGGTCTATGGGGCTGTGTCAGGTGTCATTTTTTGCGCCATGATGTTTACTTTCTATGGATACCTTGATTGCGCATATACGACTTTTTGATCGCTTTTTATTACATTTCTTCTGGATTTGATGCGACCAAAAATGCGCAATTTTGCACTTTGGGATTATTTTGCGCTGATGCAGTTTACCGTGCGAGATCAGGAATGTGATTAATCAATAGTTCAGGCAATTACGCACGCGGCGATAGCAAACATGTTTATTTATTTGTTTATTTATTTACTTTTATTTATAACCTGGGAAAAGGGGGGTGAATCTGACTTTTATTAGGGGAGGGGGATTTTTACTTATAACAATACTTTTTTTTTTACTTTTACACTTATACTAAAAGCCCCCCTAGGGGACTTCTAGTATAAGTGCTTTGATCTCTCATAGAGATCTCTGCAGCATAGATATGCTGCAGAGATCCATGAGATAGGCACTCGTTTACTTCCGGCTGCTGCAGCCGGAAGTAAACGAGTGCCGAGCCAGGGACGGCGCCATCTTGGAGCGGTCCCCGGCCGGCTTCAGAAACGGAGATCGCTACTCCGGGACAACGTCCCGGAGGAGCGATCTCCGCCACTAGACACCAGGGATAAGCTGAATCCGGTAATCGGATGCAGCTGTCATGTTTGACAGCTGCATCTGATTACTGTATTAGCGGGCGCGGCGATCGGACCGTGCCCGCTAATACCGGCGGTCCCGGGCTACAAGCGGCACCCGGGACCCCCGCGGTTCAGAGCGGGGTCGCCGCGCGGCCCCGCTCTGAACGCCCGCACCCGCGCGAGGACGTACAGTTACGTCCTTGTGCGGGAAAGGGTTAAAGGAGTTATTCAGCGCTACAAAAACATGGCCACTTTTCCCCCTCTCTTGTCTCTAGCTCAGGTGTTTGCAATTAAGCTCCATTTACTTCAACGAAGCTGAGTTTGAAACCCCACTCAATCTGGAGACAAGAGCGGGGAAAAGTGGTCATATTTTTGTAGCGCTGCATTACCCCTTTAAACCAAAACCCTCTTTATCTAAGTTACTTTTAAACCAAGGTACCACTGAAAACTTGTGCCATAGACAAATGAATGTGGTCTTATACACCAAGTTGCTAGTGTCAGCGTGTCAATCTTTACTAGTGATAAGCGAGTACTAAAATGCTCGGGTGCTTGTTAATCGAGACGAATATTTTTCGATACTCGATTTCTCATTTCGAGTAACGAACCCTATTGAAGTCAATGGGAAACTCGAGCATTTTTGCAGGGGACCTAAGTTCGGTAGAGAGAAGGTTGTGTGAAAACCTATCAACCTCAGAAAATGATGTAAACACCACGGAAATGGACAGGAAACAGCAGGGGCAGCGTGCATGGATGCCTCTGAGGCTGCCTAATCGCACCATTATGCCAAATTATGGGCAACAGCCTGGTTAAAACAGAGGTAGGCAGATGAACTACCCAAAAACTTAGCCTGTCACAGCATGGCAGTGAGAACACAGTGAACCATTAAAACAGAGGTAGCATATGAAGCACCCCAAAATTTAGCCTGACACAGCATGGCGGTGAGGACACAGAGATCCATTAAAACAAAGTTAGCATATAAAGCACCCCAACATTTAGCCTGACAAAGCATAGCAGTGAGAACACAGGGAACCATTTAAACACAGGTAGCATATGAAGCACCCCAAAAACTTAGCCTGGCACAGCATGGCGGGGAGGACACAGAGAACCATTAAAACAGAGGTAGCATATGAACCACCCCAAAATTTAGCATGACACAGCATGGCGATGAGAAAACAGCCAACCATTCAAACACAGGTAGCATATGAACCACCCAAACACTTTGTCTGACACAGCATGGTGGTGAGGATACAGAGAACCATAAAAGGGAGGTAGCAAGTGAGCCTCCCAAAAATTAGGCCTGACACAGCATGGCGGTGAGGACACAGAGTTCCATTAAAGCAGAGGTAGCATTTGAACCACCCCAAAATTTAGCCAGACACAGCATAGCGGTGAGGACACAGAGAACCATTAAAACAGGGGTAGCATATGAAGAACCTCAAAATTTAGCCTAACACAGCAACAACACTCGGTTGAAGACTTGGGCCAGGCATGGTACATGTGTGAGGCTGCCGAGTTGCAGAGCCGCCACCAGGTTCCGCCCGTTTTCACACGCAACCAACTGACTTTGAGTTTAACTTTTAGCATAGTTGAGGTGAAGGTATGGGTGTAGGGTGGGAGGCGCTCGTGCCTGGGGCCTGGGCGGGGGGACTGACAGAGCCAGCATGTGACACAGGGGAGGAAGAACTATCTAATTAAACGGCTTTGGTTCCATTGAGTAGGGTGTTTACCATTCATATGCCTACGCATGCTGGTACTGGTTAGCCTGCTGATCCTGGTGTTGCACAGGTTGCACACTACAGTCCGTCGGTCATCCGCAGTTTCTTTAAAGAACCTCCAGACTTGTGAACATCCAGTCCTGCCCACGTGAGTTTGACTCCATGAAACAGTTGCTGATCTACTTGCTCGGGCCCTGCTTCTCCCTCTGCCCACCCATCTTCCTCTTCCTCAACTTCTGTCCTGTGGATGAAGTTGACTCCCCCTCAGAAGCACTGTCTCTAGGCTTATCCACCCAGCTTGGGTCAGTCACCTCGTCCTTATTCACCATCTCTTCCTCCAGTTCTGAATCTCTCTCCTTTGCCTTGAGGGGCCTGGCTGTGGAAAAGGGGGCTGAGCTTCTGGAGCAAGGGTTCCACTCTCTTGGCTAGTGTGGGTGGACTGCGTGAAAGACTGGGTGGTGGATAAGTTACTGGACACATTATCTGCTATCCACGTCAGAACCTGTTCACACCGCTGCGGTTTCAAAAGTGGTGTACCCTGAGGCCCCGTAAGTTGCAACAAGAAGCTAGGGAGTGAATGTCTGCGGTGTGCCACTGCTCCCTCCTCAATGGGTGCTGATTTGTCACCCTCTGCCCACTGCATCGTTAGGAACCCCATGCCCTCATCGTCAACCCCTTACCCCGGGGCTTCACCATATTATGGACACTGCACAGTTAAGACTGAGATAGCTGCACTACGGATCACAGCAAGCCAAGAAAATATATTACTCAGACTACTTTTGGAGGTAGTCGTATAGAGTCTGTGTGTAAGTGCTGCTATATAGTGTGTAGCAGCACTCACACAGGGCAATTAGCAGTGAGCTTGGATATGCCCTCAGTAAGAAATACAGAAATTACAAAATATACTGGTGGTCACACTAGTTTTTTTGAGGCTGTGGTATACATTCTGTTGGTGGCTGCACCTATACACTGTGTGACACCCCCTTAGGCTTCGTTCCCACTGAGAAAAACTAGTGGAATTCTGTGGTGGAATTGTCCGCCGCGGAATGCCGTTAGCCTCCCTCTCATAATGGAAGTCTGTGGGAGGCGTGCGCTCCTGCTTTGTCCGCCGCGGAATTCCGCTAGTTTTGCTCAGTGGGAATGAAGCCTTACACAGTGCAATCACTAGTGAGCTTAGATATGCCTTGAGTAAAAAATACAGAAATCATGAAGTGTACTAGTGTTCCCACTAGTTTTGGGGAGGCTGTGGTAGGTATACAATCTGATGGTGGCTGCACCTATACTCTGTGTGACACCCCCTTACACTGGGCAATCAGTAGTGAGCTTGGATATGGCTTGAGTAAGAAATACAGAAATCAGGAAATATACTAGTGGTCCCACTAGCTTTGGGGAGAAATAAGTAAATATACTGGTGGTCAGTGACACACTTGTATTTGGAGGCTGTCGTATAGAGCCTGTTTTTAAGTGATGGTCTTTGGTCTATGGCACCTGTTACACAGTACAATGAGCAGTGAAGTTCTATGCAGGTGTACTACAAATGACAGCAATACAATCTCCGCCAGCAGCACCACCAGCCACAAAATCATAAAAGTACTGAGCACTTCTTAGGGGTCTGTATGCAACACCTAATGTCCCCTTTCAGCCAGAAGTCGATCACCACAGTGTGCTGCTGAAATCGTGGTAGCTTCACTGCAAGTCCCTGCCAGCAGTCTGTAGTAATACAAATTAAGGCTAGGTTCACACTATGTAACTGTGCGGCTGTATTTTTTATGCGGCTGTAAATGTGCGGATGATACTACGGCCGTGGGAAAAAATAGACATGCGGCTGAAAACATACGGTCATTTACTTGGAAATCTGGTTCAACTAAAAATAACAAATAAAATCTTAAGAAAGTGATGCAAACACCTCTGGATGCATCTGGGAAAGCAGGGAACACAGTTTACATGAATTGCTATTACCGGGGTTTGCGATCCTCTGCACTAATGCCGATGTCTCTCATGGTTAATCTATTAAAATAATAAAACACATTTTCGTTGTAATAAAGTGCCTTTCGTTGTTCAATAATTAAATTTAAACTAATCCATCATTTTGCAATTAAATATACTGTTAAAATAAATATATATATAAATAAATGTATATTTATATATATATTTATTTTTTGACAATATATTTAATTGCACAATGATGGATTCGTTAGAATTAAATTATTGACCAACGAAACTGAATTTATTTCATCGAAAATGTGTTTTATTAATTAAATATTAATTAGTACAGGAAGCTCCATAAGCCGTTAATTCATATTGCCGGCAAAAGAGCATTCTGTACTAATCATCACTTTACTTTAATGAAAACATCAAATGTTTCTTCTAATTATGTTATCACAATAGCATTATTAGTAGAAACATTTAGAATTATATGTGCGCTCAGCTGATTGGCTGATCGGCTCAGCGCACATATAATTAGCGTTTTTTTTTTATTATTTATTTATTTTAAAAAAACGCATAGGGTCCCCCCTATTTTTATAACCAGCCGGGTTAAAAACCAAACGACAGCAGCCTGGTAACACCAGGGTGGGAAGAGCCATTGGTTTAGGCCCTCCCCAGCCTAAATCTTACCAGCCTGCTGCCGCCCGGTCCAGGAGCGCCAATTTTGACGCTCCGGGACCACTGGCACCCGGCTCTTCCCAGTACCCCTGGTGGCATTGGGTACTGGGGTAATAATGGGGGGGTTAGTGTTAGCCATTTTATACCGGCTAACACTAGGCCCCAACTTAGTAATGGATTCCGTCTATTAGACGGCTTCCACTACTAAGTCTATAAAGTAAAGAAATAAAGACAAGACACAAGTTAAAAAATTTTTTTATTCAAATAAAAACACCCCCACACCCCACATTGACCATTTTATATATAAAAAAAAAAAAACATTAAAAAAACGCTGGTCATCGACGTAGTCCACGGAATCCGACAGAATCCCCAGGATACCGATATCTGAAAAACAAAAAGGGAGAAACACACAAAAAACACACAAACAGGAGCACAACACCCATCATTGTGAGCGGTGTTGTGCACCTTACAGTATGCAGCATCTTTACAGATCGCTGCTTACAGTCTGGCCCCCAAGGGGTTAAGGGAGAGCTGTATACTCACCCCGATGTGTCCTCTTCGCTGGTCCGCAGCACAATGAAGTCACTGTGCTGCGGACCGGCTAATTATATGTGCGCTCAGCCGATCAGCCAATCAGCTGAGTGCACATATAATTCTAAATGTTTCTTCTAATAATGCTATTGTAATAACATAACTAGAAGAAACATTTGATGTTTTCATTAAAGTAAAGTGATGATTAGTACAGAAAGCTCTATTGCCGGCAATATGAATTAACGGCTTATAGAGCTTCCTGTACTAATTAATATTTAATTAATAAAACACATTTTCGATGAAATAAATTCAGTTTCGTTGTTCCGTAATTTAATTCTAATGAATCCATCATTGTGCAATTAAATATACTGTCAAAAAATAAATATATATATAAATATACATTTATTTATATATCTATTTATTTTAACAGTATATTTAATTGCAAAATGATGGATTTGTTAGAATTAAATTATTGACCAACGAAAGGGACTTTATTACAAAGAAAATGTGTTTTATTAATTTAATATGTTAACTATTAGAGGCATCGGCATTCAGCATCATTGCCGGCTATTTTTGAAGCACTCCGTACGGACCGCCTGTCAATCCTCGGCCGCATGTCCAGCCGCAAACAATGGTCTTGTTCATTTTTTACGGGTCCGTTTACGATTGGGCCGTAGATTCAGACATAGTGTGCACTGTGCAGCCGTATATCCTATACTTTCCAGCGTACGCATGAACCACCAAAATACCGCCGCACAATTACAGCCGCAAATACAGCCGCACAGTTACATAGTCTGAACCTGGCCTAAAAATGATTTAAAGCCCTTACAAAGGGCTGTTTGGTAGTTCACTAGCAGCAGCTCTGTCCCTGATCTCTTCCAGCATACGTCTGATGCGCGCACAGCTGGCCGCAATTTTTATATGGCAGAGTCATCTGATTTGGCCAACCAATCGCTGCTATAGACATGTATTGGTCTCACGTGATTGAATAATGTCTCCTGCATGTTTATTGGCTGAGAAATTGCTCTCAAACTTACAGAAAATGGATGATGAGATTTTCTTGAGTATCGAGTCCGAGTAACAAGTACCTTCGAGTACCCTAATATTCCTTTGAGTGCCAAGCTCGGACGAGCATGTTCGCTCATCACTAATCTTCACCAATAATTAATTTAGGCCATAGTAACATCTTTGTAGATAATGCTTCTTTGTTTAGAAAAAATGCCACAAATAACAGTACATAAAGCTGTACATAGAAACTTCGCCACAGTATACAGAATGATAGATCAAGACTTCACATAGCAGCCGCAGCACTCCTTAGATCTACTAGTCCATGGAGATTCTCATTCTCCAGGAAAAAAACAGGAAGTGACAACTGATGCTACATTTTAGGGAAGTCCCTTTTCTCAAGCTAGGAGAAAGGGGTATTTCCGAAACGTAGCATCTGTAATCACTTACTGTTTTCTCCTGAAGGGTGTGAGTCTCCATAGACTAATTTGCTCTTAAAGTGATGGTACAGAAGTTGCTCCTAAAGGGATGGTACTAAAATCACTCTTAAAAAAAACAGTGCCAAAGTTGCTTTTAAGGGTACCTGCACACATTCCGGATCCACAGCTGAGTTTGTAGAGAATCCAGATATGTAAGCTGGCCCCTTTAACCCCTCGCCGCCGGCAGCCCCGGCCCGAAGCATACATTACCTGCTCGGTGTCGCAGCTGCAGTGAAGCTCCTGGCTCCTTTCGCTTTCTATCAGCCAATCAGTGCTGCCGTGCACTGATTGGCTGATGGGGAGTCGGGAGCTTCACACAGCTGCAGCGCCGAGCAAGTAATGTATGCTTCAGGCCGGGGCTGCAGGCGTCGGGATGCGGGAGGTTAAAGGGGCCGGGTCACATACAGACAGCAGAATGAAAATTCCACTGCATGTATGTGACCCATTGAGCAAACTTCAAACTCACAGCTTGAAATCCACTGCAGATCTGGTACGTGTGAAGCTACCCTAAAGTAACTGTACCAAAGTTGCTTTTAAAGGGTTGGCACCAAAGTTACTTTTAAAGGGAAGGTACCAAGGTCACTCATAAAAGGAACAATACCAAAGTCACTCTTAAAGGGATGGCGCCAAATTTGCTCATAAAGAGACAGCACAAAGTCGCTCTTAAAGCAACAGTACCAAACTTTGGTATAGATTTTGGTAGGGTTGGTATAGATTTTTTTCTTAAAGCGTTGGAACTAAAGTTGCTCTTAGAGTAATTAGGGTAATACTGAATTCACTTAGAAAGAACTGGTATCAAATTTTCTCTTTAAGGGCCAGTACTGAATCAGCTCTTGAAGGTCTGGTAGTGATTTTGCTCTTAAGGGGCCGGCACCGAAGTTGCTCTTAAAATGCTAGTAACAAAATTATCTTTAAAGGTCAAGCACCAAAGATGATCTCAAAGGGCCTGTATCAAAGAACCTGCCTATTACACCCTAATATACCTTAGCATACCTATGAAAAAAAAAAAGTAATGTTTCGTTAAAGGGTTACAGTTTCTCTTAAAGGAGTGCTCTTCAAGTCACTCTTAAAGGGGTGCTTTTTTTCAAGCACTGTGTTTTCTCTTGGAAATACACAGTGAGGTATTATTATTATTATTATTATTATTATTATTATTATTATTATTATTATTGTTATATACTGTATAAAAATGGCTCTTTTGTGACTCCTATAACGGTTTTATTATTCTATCTATTGGGCTGTTTTAAAGAAATTTTTTACACCATAATTGTATAGTTTTTTTGGTACCATATTGGTGTAGGTGGTAATTTTTTATCACTTTAAAAAAAGATAATGTGACATAGGCTAAGTACATACAACATCCTAAAAATGAAAAAGGTGTCTGCTTTTTGCATTTAAAAAGACGTCGGTTATTGCATCATTTTAATATGCTTGACTAAAATGCATTGAAGCCTATGGAACAACTGACGTCTTTTTCAAACACTGTATTGAATAACGGACGTTCTTTGAGGCGGACGCATTCAATACAATGTGTGAAAAAGACGTCTGTCTAACCGCAAAAAGCGAATGCCTTTTTCCTTTTTAGGACGTTGTGTAAACATAGCCAAATAATGTTTTTTTCCCCCCCTCTTTACTTTTATGTGTATCTTATTTATAAAATAAGAAAGGGGGCTAATTTTAACTTTTATTTTGGGAGGGGCTTTAGGGAACTATTACAAGTAATCATTAGATTGTTCAATGCTGTTCAATGCTATGCCACTGCCATTGATCAGTATTATCAGTGATTGTACCGCAAAGAAGTATTACACCTCCGGCAGTCATGAAAACTGATCAGGTCCCTGTCACTGACATTTAAAAGGGTTAATGATGGGAGGCAGCAATCGCTGTTAACCTTGCTTTGACTGTGAGGACCCAGCTGCTGATAGCAGCCAGACCTCACCCACTATAAAGTGAGCTCAGCTCCTGATCTCGCTTCATAGTTCTATAGCAGGGGAAAGCATACACTTATGCCACAGTGTGCAAAAGTACAGAAGTCTGTAACGCCCGGAGTAGTGGATCCACTGGACCGGCACCAGCGATGGCACAAACCTCACCAGGGAGCGGAGTCTAAGGGGCCGCTGGTTTTCACCAGAGCCCGCCGCAAGGCGGGATGGACTTGCTGCGGCAGGCGACCCCCAGGTCGCTACCCCTGGCTTGGTTGCTGGTGTCGGCAGGCGAGGCGTGGCAGGAGCAGTAGGCAGGAGATGGCACTGGCAATGGTCTGCAGGTGAGAGCGCACGTGACAGGCAGAACGCAGGAACAGATGGAGTGACAGGGAAACAGGAACCAGGAACAGGGACTAGGGACCGGGTAACGGATAGGACTCAGGAACAGGGACTTGGGACCAGGTAACGGATAGGACTCAGGAACAACAGGGGGCTGGGCCAACGCTATGGGAAGCATGTAGAGGCTCCAACGCTAAGGACAGGGCATGCTGGGATTTATAGGGGAGTGATTGGTGACACTAACCAATTAGGAGCGCACTGCCCCTTTAAATCTGAGACAGCCGGCGCGCGCGCGCCCTAGGAGGCGGGGACGCGCGCGCCGGCCGGCACAGACCGCGACATGCACGGAGGAGAGGTGAGGCGCCCCAGGGGCCGAAGCAGCAGCAGCGCCGGGTCCCTACACAAGGACCCCGGCGGCTGCACGGGACAGGAGGCGGTCGCGGCGGCAACCCGGGACACGGGAAGCCGCCGCGGCCGTGACAGTACCCCCCCCCTTTGGCCTCCCCCTCTTTCTTGCCTGCAAATGGCACAGGAAGCCACAAAGTCTTTGACATCTTGGGATAGACTGGGCCACCAGTAGTGGCGAGAGATCCGTTGGCTGGTCTTACGGACTCCAGGGTGCCCGGCCTCCAACGAGGAATGTCCCCACTTCAAAATACCTCTTCGAAGCGCAGGGTGAACATGAGTCTTTCCGGGGGGTACTCTCTGAAGAGTGGAGGTGACGACTGGTACTAGGCGATCAGGCGGTATAACGTGGCAAGGGACTGTGGGTCTGTGGACGAGGACCTTCTGTAAGTTCTTCCGGTGGTGAGAGGACACGACCTTAGTCTTGGGTACGGGGAGAGGGTACACCTCGGCAGAGAAGGCATCCGCCGAGTCTTGGTCTTCTGCCGGTAGGCCGGATAGAGGCTTGGCCGGGACAGGAAATGACATAATACACTTGGTCTGAGGTGACTTGAGACACTGGTGGGAACAGTCCTGACCCCAACTGAGAATCTCCCCGGTTCTCCAGTCCAGCTGAGGGGCATGTTTCTTGTAGCCACGGGAGTCCCAGGAGGACCGCGGGGGAAGAATGGGGCAGGACGTAGAAGGATATCTCTTCTTGGTGTAAAGGACCCACCTGGAGGACTAAAGATGCGGTCTGGTAGTACACACGGTCGGTAAGAATTTCGCCCGTGACCGAGGAGATAGTCAGGGGCCTGGCGAGTCGGGTCACGGGTAGCCGCCATCTTTGGACCAATGTTGCCGCAATAAAACTGCCTGCTGAGCCAGAATCGAGGAAGGCAGTAGTCTGATGATTTTGTCCTGAGGGAGTCCGGATGGAAACTGGCATAGACAGACTTGGAATGGTGGCATTCGCACCTAGGGACACCTGTCCCACCGGACCTAGGTGCGAGCATCCTCCGGATGTTTGGGGACGTAGGGGACATCCCAGCCGGAAGTGATCGGAACCACCGCAATAGAGACAGAGATTCTGCTCCAGGCGCCGGACTCTTTCATCAGGCGTCAGGTGAGCCCGTTCCACCTGCATAGGAATCTCAGGAGAGGGCTGGGACATCGAAAGGTCAGGATTCTGGAAAACCGGCGCCAGCTGGGGATGGCGACGGGAACGGCTTAGTAGATGTTCATGCCGAACCTCCTCCTCCCTCTCCGAAAAACGAGTATCAACTCGGGTGGCCAGTAGAATGAGTTCGTTCAGGGAGGTAGGCAGGTCTCGGGCAGCGAGCACGTCTCTCACTCGACTAGACAGACCCTTCTTGAAGGTGGCCAATAGGGCGGCCTCGTTCCAGTCCAATTCAGCTGCCAGGGTGCGGAACTGGATGGCGTAGTCACCAACAGAGGAGCTGCCTTGAGAGAGGTTGAGGAGAGCAGTCTCGGCTGAAGAAGCACGGGCAGGTTCCTCAAAGACGGAGCGAAACTCGAATAGGAAGGCCCGGAGATTGGCAGCAACAGGATCATCACGGTCCCACAGTGGCGTGGCCCAGGCCAGGGCTCTACCCTCTAATAGGCTGATGATGAAAGCCACTTTAGAGCGCTCGGTGGAAAACTGACTACTCAAAAGTTCAATGTGCATGGTGCACTGAGTCAGGAATCCTCTGCACAACTTAGAGTCCCCAGAGTACTTGCTTGGGAGGGCCAGTCGGAGTGAAGAAGCAGCGTCAGGAGATGGTGTGCGCTGGGCAGTAGTCTGCTGCTGTAAGGCGGCAGTGAGTTGCTGGATCTGCTGTGACTGTTTCTGGATTTGTTGAGCCTGTTGCGCGACCACTCTGGCGACGTCACGGAGATCTGGCACCTCGCCGGGATCCATGGTTGGAGCCTACTGTAACGCCCGGAGTAGTGGATCCACTGGACCGGCACCAGCGATGGCACAAACCTCACCAGGGAGCGGAGTCTAAGGGGCCGCTGGTTTTCACCAGAGCCCGCCGCAAGGCGGGATGGACTTGCTGCGGCAGGCGACCCCCAGGTCGCTACCCCTGGCTTGGTTGCTGGTGTCGGCAGGCGAGGCGTGGCAGGAGCAGTAGGCAGGAGATGGCACTGGCAATGGTCTGCAGGTGAGAGCGCACGTGACAGGCAGAACGCAGGAACAGATGGAGTGACAGGGAAACAGGAACCAGGAACAGGGACTAGGGACCGGGTAACGGATAGGACTCAGGAACAGGGACTTGGGACCAGGTAACGGATAGGACTCAGGAACAACAGGGGGCTGGGCCAACGCTATGGGAAGCATGTAGAGGCTGCAACGCTAAGGACAGGGCATGCTGGGATTTATAGGGGAGTGATTGGTGACACTAACCAATTAGGAGCGCACTGCCCCTTTAAATCTGAGACAGCCGGCGCGCGCGCGCGCCCTAGGAGGCGGGGACGCGCGCGCCGGCCGGCACAGACCGCGACATGCACGGAGGAGAGGTGAGGCGCCCCAGGGGCCGAAGCAGCAGCAGCGCCGGGTCCCTACACAAGGACCCCGGCGGCTGCACGGGACAGGAGGCGGTCGCGGCGGCAACCCGGGACACGGGAAGCCGCCGCGGCCGTGACAAAGTCTGTGGCATTAATGTAAGTCTTTTGTCAGGAAAGGGGGTTAAAGAACACATAAAACTAGGCACTTGTCAGGGGACATCTCAGGGTCCTTTTACGCACACAGATATCTGACAGGTTTTTGCAGCCAAAGCCAGGAAGAGACTTTAAACAGATATGATCTTTGTAAACATTTAAGGGGTATGACAGGATCCAGGGTAAAGTGGTTTCTTTCTTATACATGTTAGAAAGCAGCTAGGGAGTGCAGGTAGCATTGGAAATCTGATTCCTTGGTCAGTGGTTCTCAAGTCCAGTCCTCAAGGCCTACCAACAGTCATGCTTTGAGGATTTCCTTAGTACTTCACAGGTTATTATAAGGTTATTTACATTTAATTATATGCATCAGGTATTATCATTCTGTAGGTGTTCTCTGTATGGGATATCCTTAAAAGATGACCTGTTGGTGGGCCATGAGGACTGGACTTGAGAAGCACTGCTACAAGGTTTGACAAAATCCTGATGAATAGGGCCTGGCTGTTTGCCATTGGGGAGAGTTGGGTGGGTTTCTACTCTACTTAGCCACTCCAGGTATTGGGAGCGACTATGACTTATCACTTGCAATACTGAGGTATGCTATAAAAGAGCTGACAGTTCAGAAGCTGATGTCTCTTTCTGCCAATGGAAAAAAAAACAAAAACATTGTGAGTTACCAAGTGGTTGGTGATACAACATGGAGAGAAAGGAGCTGCTGGACCTCACACCTATGGCTGACACTAATGCCTCTCGGCTACATTTAAAAACCAACGCCAGGATGTTGGTATATAATTTGACCAAACCATATCCTCATGTACCACGTGCAGGTCCCCTGGATCACATGAGTCCCTACACTAACTCAACACTGTGTCAGGCAGCTACCGCAAACCCCGCAAAGCGAACGCAAGCAGGGAAGGGAGGCCAAAATGGTTTTAATAATAATAATAATAATAATAATAATAATAATAATAATAGATTTATTTGTATAGCGCCAACAGATTCCGCAGCGCTTTTTTTTTTCTATGCATACAGTACAGAGGTACATAATACACAGTTAAATTGGAATAAATAAGAACATAATAAATAAAAATAACACAAATACAAAGTATAAACCAGACCTGCTCGTTGG
This sequence comes from Dendropsophus ebraccatus, assembly GCF_027789765.1. NCBI lineage: Eukaryota > Metazoa > Chordata > Amphibia > Anura > Hylidae > Dendropsophus > Dendropsophus ebraccatus. Next base: position 23,274 of record NW_027210438.1, on the reverse strand, counting down.
AGCTTACAGACTATAATTTTCGTTGTCACCAGGCATAAGTGCTTCATTTGTCCATGGTCCAGCCATTGTACATAGTTAGAAATACAGGATAAGCCAGTAACAACGCCAATGTCTGATTGCAAAAAAAAAAACATATAAAGTGCAGGAACCGTCAGAGATATAGAGCAAGGGAAGCAACAGAAGGGGGAAACAAGTTTAGGGAATGTTATAGGCGAGCCTGAAGAGATGAGTCTTCAGGGCACGCTTGAAACTGTGAGTATTGGGTATGAGTCTGATGTGTTTGGGTAGGGAGTTCCAGAGAACTGGTGCAGCACGAGAGAAGTCTTGGAGGCGGGAATGAGAGGCTCTGATTATGCAGGATGTTAAGGTTAGACCATTTGCAGAGCACAGAGCACGGGAAGGATGATAGGTGGAGATGAGGGAGGAGATGTATGGAGGGGCAGAGTTGTGGAGAGCTTTATGGGTGAGGAGTTTGAAGTGGATTCTGGATTTAATGGGTAACCAGTGTATTGACTGACACAGAGGGGAAACGTCGGTATAGCGGCTGGAGAGGAAGATGAGTCTGGCTGCTGCATTCAGGATAGACTGGAGAGGGGAGAGCTTAGAGAAAGGAAGACTGATTAGTAGGGAGTTACAGTAGTCAAGACACGAATGGATCAGGGCGACAGTCAGAGTCTGAGCGGTGTCAGTGGTGAGAAATGGGCAGATTCTGGAGATGTTTTTGAGATGAAGATGACAGGAGCGTGTAGGGGCTTGGATATAGGGAGTGAAGGATAGATCCGAGTCTAGCATAACCCCCAGACATAGAGCCTGATGCACAGGAGTTATGCTAGTACCACAGACTGATGTGAGATGTTGGGTTTAGGTTTGTTAGAGGGAGGAAATACCAGAAGTTCAGTTTTGGAGAGATTAAGTTTGAGAAACAGAGAGATCATAGTGTTAGAGAGAGCGGATAGACAGTCACTAGTATTTTGCATTTTTGTTTTTAAATGTAGCCGAGGGGCATTGGTGTCAGCCATAGGTGTCAGGTGCAGCGCTCCTTTCTCTTTTTGTCTGTATTTTAGTTTGCTCTCTTTTCTGAGTGTTAGCACTCCTCCTGGTGAGACCCATGTGACCCCCAATTAGCAGGAAGCACCTGTGCACACATGACAAGTACCTCCTAGTTTTCCCATTCTACCTGCAGGAGCAATAGTGAATAGTAAGACCATGTTCACACTTGTGTTGCTTGGTGCCCTCTTTCTCCGCCGGAGGTGCCTGCTGGGTTGGGGGGGGGGGGGTGGACTTGGGGTTTTGTCCTGTGACAGTGGGGTTGAAGGGCTATTCTATGGCCTCCCTTCGGGACTCATGTGAACCAGGGGACCTGCACATGGCCTTGGTTTTTAAATGTAGCCGAAAGGCATTAGGGTCAGCCATAGTTTTGGTGCAGCGCTCCTTTCTCTTTTTGTCCGTACCAAGTGGTTGATGGTTGGGAGCTGTGCATTAGCGTAAATTACCACTAAGTATTTTTTTCTCAGTATTTTGCAACCAAAACTAGGAATGAATTGAAAACACAGAAAGGCTATGTTCACACACTGCTAAAATTTAGTGGATGGCTGAAATTTAATGGCAAATAACATCAATTAATTTAAAACAAAGGGTGTAGTTTTAAAATAAGGTCAAATATTTCCCATTAAATGGCAGCCATCTACTCAGTTTTAACAGTGTGTGAACATAGCCTTTCTGTGTTTTCAATCCACTCCGGGTTTTGGTTGCAAAATACTGAGCAAAATACTGTGTGGCTCAGCCCTGTGCAGTTAGATATAAGACTGGCTTCACATTGCCATAAAATCTTTAAAAAATGCCAATAAAATTGCCATGGTGTGGAGGCAGTGTGAATACATGCTGCTGCAGCTCTGCCCTCATACCTAGATACCAGGCACCGGAACCAAGCATTAAACGTGCATTTTTAAAAAAAAACTTGAGCCCCACCAGAAACTGCTGCCCACAGCATCGGAGAGCTATGAGGTACTGGGCCCAGGACAAGCTACCACATGGAGATAATTGATTCACTTTAAAGCTTGTCTTCAGAAAAGGCATATCAACTCATTGGCATGGCCAGCAAACAGTCCAGATCTCAATCTGATTTATAAACACTGGCAGCAAAATTTTTATTTCAATGAAATTTGCTATGATTTCGCAAAAGTAGTAAAGCATAAAACCATAACGGTACCAACCCATAGAGTTAGGGTATTATAATTCGGGATTAGCGAACCGTTGGACTTTTGGTCCGACTGCATCTTCGCTCAATTACTATGCCTGCAATGCCTGTGATCTCGGGTGCATAGTTCCTGGGAATGTGTGGGCAGGATCTTCCAGGGAATTCAAGATACATTCCCTGGATTTCCAGGGAATGTATCTTGAATTCCCTGGAAGATCCCGGCCGCAGATTCCCGGGAGCGCAACTATGCACCCGAGATCACAGGCATCGCACTGGAGTGAGTGGCTTTCGGACCGAAAGTCCGAAAGTTCCGCTCATCTTTAATTATAATATTACATTCATGACATGAAAATAAATCCTTGCCTGGTACTGGTTCAAATGATTTACAGAAAAAAAAATCTGCAATAAATGTAAGATTTTGGATGGACTTAATGAAAAAATTTTTTGTCTGCATAGTCAAATGAGATTACAGACAGAGAAAAGCAGGTTGATTTGTAGCACATAATATCTAGATATACTTTAAAGGTTATCTCTGTTATGCCTCATAACTGGGCTGGAGTGATTTGTGCTAAATTACATGACATCTTATCAATTGTTCTCATTACTTTTTGTTATTTCAAATAAATAAGAGCTGGCAAAATTACAGTATGTGCGAATGAAGCTATCCAAGGTCAGATACTGCTCAGAGATGACTTCATTCCCTATATGATTTAATTTTTTTTTTACCAATTTCCTTTAGAAAAGCTGTTTCTATAATAAATCAGCACAAAAGAGAGACAAAAATGTTTAAGTTAACCATTAATTAGTATAATAAAAAAAATATCAAAAGTATGAATATATATTTCGAAAATGGTTCCAGCATGAAGGCGTGGCTGTGTCAGTACACTAGTGCAAACTTGTAGACTGTTTAGGAGCTGCCGACATCATAATTAATCATGATGCTGGAAGCTCCTAGATTTGGTCCGCAGAACACTATCCATGTATGAATGGAATTCTACAATCGTGTAAATGACCCCTAAGGTCTCTTTCACATGTCCCTAGCAATGTTCATTAATGTGGACCCACTGCTGCAGTCAGCCACGCAGCTTCTAGGGATATACCGATTGGTTTGATGTTCGATCAGATTGAACATTAAATTGAGCAGAATGTAGGAGCAGGATCTGTCAGCGTCCTGCTCCTACATTCAATTCCATAGGCTGCCAACAACTCATGCCAGCAGCCTATGGGGCTCCGGTTTGTGACCTTTTCAGCAGGCGTCATGATGTGACATAGAGAGGTTCTGTCTCCGCGGCTCGCAAGGAGAGCTGCTCCCTGCAGCCACACAACCCGAATTAGGTGAGTACATTTTTTTTTGTGCACAGCAGGTTGGGGCACAGGATGGGGGGCATTATTACCAGGGGAAGACAGGGGGGCATTTATACAGAGAGAGGCAGCATAGGGGGAATTATAACTAGGGGCAGGCAGGGGGCATTTATACTCTGGGGGCAGCATGGAGACATTATTACCAGGGCACAGCATGCAGGGGGGCATTTATACTGAGGGAGACAGCATGGGGGACATTACTAGAGGCAGAGCAGGGAGGGGGGCATTTATGTTGAGGGGAAAGGCATAAGGGGCATTATTATGATGAAAGGCACACTATGGGGTATATTATTACTATATGAAGGGCACAACAGTTGGCATTATTAGGAGGAACAGCATGGGACATTATTAGTATAAGAGGCACAGCATGGGCATTATTACTATATTGAGGGCACAGCAGGGGTGTTATTACTATATGGAGGGCTCAGCAGTGGAGGCATTATTACTTTATGGAGGGCACATCAGGGGGCATTATTACTTAGTGGGGGGCACAGCATGGGGCATTATTAGTATAAGGTGCACATTAGGGGGCATTATTTTTGTGTGAGGGTATACAGTTTGAAAGGCTATAGGAGGGAAAAGGGAAGCAAGTTACTAGAAATGTGCAGTGCCTATGATGTCTGTCTGGCAGGTCCTGAAGACATAAATTGTAGCTGTAAGAAATTGTCACGGTGGTATGGACCGGATGGAGAGGAAAAGGGAAAATAACGTTTTGGATCAAAGAAGACGTCACCTGTGAGTTACTAAATGGTGGTTTTTATATTGTGTAGAACATTATTCAGTAGGGGTGCCCTAAGCTAAATTTTCTTCCAAGGGGTGCCCTGAGGTGGAAAAGGTTGGGAAGCACTGGTCTTGACAAAGAACCAGCAGAGGAGAATGCAGTAATATGCTACTCATCAGCTCTCTGTTCAATGTCTGAGCGTTCAATAAACTTTTGACAAGAACCTTCAAAGAATATAGTACTTGGAAATTGCAAATTAATTCTCATGAAGGTCTAGTTCCTTATGTAGAAACAGCATGAAGAAAATTAAAAGGGCCTTGTGGAGAATATATAAATGTATTTAATAGGGAAAACATAATTTTAATAATAATAGCAATAATAGTACTACTACTACTACTACTACTACTACTACTACTAATAATAATAATAATAATAATAATAATAATAATAATAATAATAATAATAAAAAAACTTCCCTGAGGCCGTCATATTGGAGGCAAACGCTTGCCTCCTCTACCAAGTGTAGAGACAGTGCAGCAAGATGTATGTTTTATGTTGTATATGTATTCATATTCATATGATTCAAGCATGGAGACAAACAATAAGAATGTTTTAAAAAATGACAGTACTTGGAACATGCAAATAGATTCCCATGAAGGTCTTATGTAGCTACAATACACAGAAGAAAAAACAAAAAACCTTGTGGAGAATATATTTATTAGGCCATATTTTCATTAATAGAGATGAGTGAATACAATTTGATCGTGTAGATATTTGATCAAATATTGCGGTATTCGAAAGATTCAAATACAATCGAGTAGTGTGTCGAATACGCTGCAAACATTCAAAAACCCTCCCATCGCACTTTGCGCTTTTTTAAAATCCAATCACCATGCAGGGAGGCCGTGAGGGACCCTGGGAGTATGCTCGCAGCGCGAAAACGGCGTCTACCCTCATTGGATGGCTGAACCACATGACCTCGAATATTTAAGACTTGCCTTCCTCCTCTCAACCGCAGATGCGCTTTCAACCTAGTCAGGGAGAGATCTTTGAGCAGGGAGAGATAGGTTTTAATAGTGTTTTGGTTAGGCAGGCTTACTACTGAACCCAAAAGTCCTTTTCAGGGCTAATATCCAGCAAAAAAGTCATCTCTGGAGTCTGCATCCAAAGCACTTCTCAGTGCTAAGAAAAGATGATATAACAGCAGCAGCAATGATGAAGAAATCCCAGCACTGTAAGCTATCAAGTGCCGGGATTTCTTCATCATTGCTACATTATTACTGCGTGCACCACACGCAGCAGCAGCTGTATTCATTCCAGTACCCTGTGTGTACAAGTGACTTATAGTGTCCCTGGTTTAGCCCACTAAGGGCACGTTAACCTTATATCTATTGTGCCAGTAGCCCAGTAAAAGGCACGTGATACCTATTAAGCCAGTTGCCCAGTAAAAGGCAAGTGATACCTATTGTAAAAGGCAAGTGATACCTATTGTGCCAGTTGCCCAGTAAAAGGCAAGTGATATCGATTGTGCCAGTAGCCCAGTAAAAGGCACGTGATACATAATGTTACAGTAGCCCACAAAAAGGAAATTTTGATTTCCAAGTGCCGAGAATTTGTTTCTCATAGACTATAATGAGATCGAATATTCGTTCGAATTGTTGATTCTCGGTGCTTATTCGATTTGAATTCTGAAAAGTCAAATATTTCACTACTCGATCATCTCTATTCATTAATAATAGCGAGGAATACAACTAATAATAATAATAACAATAATAATAACAGTGAAACTTTTCGTGGACTGCCATATTGGATGGAAATGTTAGCCTTCTGTATTGCCTGTTCAGACAGAACAGTTGGATGTATGTTTCATAACAGATGCCATAATTTTTTTTAAATATTATTTTTATTATGATTTATTGTTAGAATTTTTTTTTTTAATTGCCTATATCAGTCTGACCCACAGAAAAAAAACACTGTTTAATGTGTCCCCACTGGGTCAGCATCCTTCCAAAGAGCCCCAGGATGACATGATCACCTATCAGATCCTCAACATTTCACCTATTTGCAATGTTAAGTCTCCACCTCCTCTTTCTGCAAAATTCATGGGAAATATAGGCAACATTAGGAAATCATTACTGAAGATGCAATTCAAATCCAGTATGGCTTGAAAACAAAGCCAGCCATATATGATATAAAAAATACGAACAAGGCATACACAAAAATATTTCCATTATTCTCTAATAATAGCCTATACTGGATAGCATAAAAAAGTATACACATTTCTGGAGTACTTATTTAATGGACAGAAAAGTATCTATAGATTAAGACATGCTAGAAATAAAGCTTACATTGATACTAGGGAGTAGCAGGGAAGTTGCTGATTTCTGTTATTTGTCTTATTTGTGTGTATAGTGTGTATTGTGTATACAGTACTTCCAGAAGTGCAATAGAGCTGCCATTAAATTCTTAATCCCTTAATGATGATGTGGTATGCCCGCTGACTCTCTTCAAAAGGGAAAATGGTATACATACTGTATGTTATGGCTGCTGAAACAAATGGTAGTAAATAGCCAGAAGGTTTCTATAGACTAGTATATAGTATATAGTTTCCACTAAAAAGCTGACATACAGAAGCTACATACTTTAGCATGTCTAAAACCAATATTCTTTAAAGCTGTCATCTGTCATTAAATCCCTCGCACTCTCGTCAAAATAAGGTAAATCTACTTTCCTATCTCAGCCTGCACAGCAAAGCAGAAAAGTGTGCTTCAGTAAACAGGAAATATAAGACCAAAACTAAAAATATTCATGGATCTAGTTATTTAAAAAAAAAAAATTACAAAGATTTTTAAATGCTGGTCTTAGGGGGAAATACCTTGGAGTAAGATGTTTCAAACCTATTAGGAAGCTTAACCTGATCTTATCTACACAATTTAGGAGCTGGAATGGATTTGTAGTGTTTACATGTGTCCTGGCAATGCGTCCCTATGTAACAGGCCAGAGAATACCCACAGTCCAGAGTATACATGGGGTTACAGTGACCTAAGCTAGGTTATACCCCTGAGAATAAATTAGTCTAGGCCAATTCATATCCCTCAGACCATATTTTTCAGACCATATTTTAAGCAAATTTTAATTTTTGAGCCTAATTCAACTGCACATTTCAAAAACTGCTTTACATTCAACTAGGTAAATAGTAAAAAAATTGCAGATAAAATATTTTCGACTGTTGAATAATTATTTACAAATACCAGTTCATCAGAAAAAAGGTGCAAATCAAGTACATTCACCTACAAAAAGGCGCAAAAGCCATAATAAATCTGGGCCATAGAACCAGAAAAACTAAGAAAAAAAACAGTGCAGAATTCAAAGCTGCAGCCAGAGAAGCGAGAAATGGTGGCTTACAGAGACAAAGAGGAGGGACGAAGGAGGGCGGAACATGCTGGGTGGTGACTATGTCTTTAATAGTTCAGTGCAACTACAACAACAAGGAAGCAGCTCTGTGTAAGTCACACTTGTGCACCCTTTTCAACCAATTATGGACAGGGTGAGAAAGCCAATTAAGTGATAACATTATGGCTTGGAGGGATATAGTCTGGCCTAGGCTATTTTACACCCAGTGTCGGTGGCCGCTCTGATATCGTAGTAGACTACCTCTAGGAAGCATTAATCACTGTTTGTAAAGGTGCTGACCTCTTCCACCCCTGACATTCCGCTGTCCAGCTTTGGCTACTGTGGCTGGATATATGAGCTGAAAGCATACTTACCTATCCTCATATCCCATAGCGCTGCTCTTAGGTCTTGCTGACAGCCACTGGCCTCCTGCTGCTCTTCCAGCTGCAGCGTCATGTACCCGTCTGATTGACTGCCACTCAGTCATTGACCAGGGCGAGCAATAAATCAGCTGGGCCTTAATGTTGTAACTAGAAGAGCTGGGTATGTAACATAGCCCGATTCCAGCTGAAAAATACAGTCTGCAGCTTTGGGGTTGGGGCTACAATGGAGGAACATGGACTGTTAAGTGTAATTTGTTTATTAATTTCCAGCACCTCTTCCACCCGCCTATCTTGAATTTCATGGGACTTCTCTTTTAAATAGATTTTCTAGTATGTGAAACACACACATTTACAGAATCTTAAATTCAGCACCCGAGACTGACACAATGGTTGCCATGCTATTAAATAGCATTAGGATTGTTAGATATATGTCACAAATACTTTATCTACATCTACTACTAGTCTCATTCTTTGCCCACTTGAACTTTTCTTCCTGTGTAAAATAGCATCTCCTGCTGAGAAGTGACAGAGTGTATAATATACTGGATATTCTAAATTTCTCAGCCTTCATTATTTCTGTCAATTTCTTTCTTGATACATAATAGGGTAGAACTTTATTTGAGGAAGCAGAATACATAAAGAATAGTGTTACAGATAGAATGGATATGGAGGGAAATTTATTGCAGCAGGCCTCCAGTTGTGGGAGTGAACGCACCGTAAAGTATTTCAGCCACTAAGAACACAACCACTCTGATCGCAGGGGACCCCAATCTTGGAGACCGCTGTGATCTTGAGGTTGGAAGGAATACCTCTTTAACTCACCCACATTTCCCATAGACTTGAATAGTGAATGAGATTGCCTGTGTTGAAATTTGTGATCTGGCCCACGTATAGGGACAAAAGTAAAGCCTATGCAGTGGTGTCAGGAGATGATCTATTTATACCCATAGCTAAAAAAAAAGGAAACATCTGCAGAAATGGAAGTCTCTAACTAGTGTTGAGCAAGCACTTGAATGCTCGAGTGTTTGTTACTTAAAATCAATTAGAAGAATATTACCTTTCACAATTAGTACAGGAACCAACAAGGGGGGGGGGGGGAGATGGGTGACCACACAAAGTTTTTATTTATCCTTTATTAAAAAGCTTAGTAAGGGGGGTAAGATATAATAAACTTCAGGAGGGCAAAAAAAAAAAGAAAAAAGAGAGGGACATAGACTGGGACAATGCCCTCAAAGTAAAAGTATACAAGATAAATGGGACATTTTTAAATAAAAGAACCGAAAATTGTCACAGAAAAAATAATTGCCACAAAAAGTAAAAATCTCTAAATATTCACCTATATAAATAATAGGAGGCTAAAGGTAAAAATGTTGGTTTTGCCAAAAATAATCTAGGTTAAATGGTGGAGGGGGGTGAGGAAAAGACCAATCTACTAAACACATTTTTCTCTACTTTATTCAAAGAGGAGAATCCTATAACAGATAACATAAGTAGGGATGATGTAAATCATCAAATAAATCTCAACTACCTAACTGAAACAACACCTTAAAAACATTAAAATCTATAAATCATTGGACCCAGAGTTTTGCAGAAAATAAGTACCCTTATTTCTAATACTTTAAGATTCTATAATGACAGGGATTGTTCTACAGGACTGGAGGAGGGTTGTTGATGAAGGGGGTTAAGTCGGTCAACAAGTGTTTGGCCAGTTATCTCATGTGTAGATGTAGTGTCCCCATGTGGAAAGCCTCTTAGCTTGCATGCCTAGTGACACAAACCAATATTAGTGAGGCAAGAAGGTCCTGTGGATAAAAGAGAGTGATCTCCTGGGCCTTGTCCTGTAATATCTATAAGCACATAAAACATTAAAAGCCCTAGTTCAGATCTCACTGTCAACAACTCAGCATCTTAATTTATTCCTTTCATAATTTACTTCCACTGAGCCTCAAATTTAAAATCAAGTCTGTCAGATTAAATGTGATGAAGTTATTTCCTACAAGGGTCCATCTAATATTATAATCCTCATCCTCGCTCACAGCTTCTACTCTACTTTGTTTTATTTAGATCCAGAAAACTTTCACGGCTCAGCAAGTCACTAATGTGTGTGTTGGAAAACACAGTTGAGATAGGTACAACTAATTAAAAGCTATTCTCGGAATGTCTGTATTCTTAGGAGAAAAATCCAATCGTAGATTTAAGGATTTCGTCTCAGCCTGAAATATCTTTCAAATTTAAGACACTCAAAAGAAATTGAATACTTGTCTTAGCACCTATATTTCCAAAAGGTTATCATACAATATAGAGACACTTCATCAAAGATTTAGTACTAGATATCCACAATCCATAAATCAGGAAGTGTCATGCTCCTTTTAGCCTGAATTCATTTCATCGACTGTCTCCTCCAACATCTCTGTCAAGTACGCTGTTTGCATCATTACACATAATTATATTTTAATGCAGATGTTCTACAGAATGTCACTGCATCTAAGAATCTAAACCAGTTTGTCATGTTCTATCGCTTTGATATGCCACTTGATACACATACACGTGGATAAGAGAGACTCTGAGAGGAATATTCCTTTAAATATTCATGGGGATGCCAAGTTTTGTTTCGTAGACAAGGTAAGTTAAGAGGAATGACAACTTTGGTTGGTTTCCTCTCTGACTTAATTGGAGTTGAGGGCAGGAGTTAAAAGCTATTACTAGTTGAATGGTTAACATGGTAAATACTATGGTAAGTCAAGAGCAAAAGTAGTATTTATAAAGGATGCAAGAATATATATATATATATATATATATATATATATATATATATATATATATACTAATAGCATATGTCTCTTCATTTAGAGCTGCATTTTAAGAAACTCTATCCATGCCTATAGGCATTATTTTATTTAAATCATTGGAGAGGAATGATAGCACAGTAATACTTGGCTTGTATTTGTGACATTGTGAGATACACTGGCCTCTGATTGATAGCTTTTTTTTAGCCATGCAAAGTAACAGGTAGAAAGCTGTCAATCTCTTGAATATATTACAATGATTGAACTATAAGGGCCAGTATAAATAGACCAACCGCTTTAAAGGACCAACTTTCATATTTACATATTTTCTAATGACTCCATATTACAATACTATGCTACTATATATAAATATGGAACTTCAAAATAAAGGAGTATTCTTATAATATATAGGACCCGACTCCTAGAGCTGTGCGGGCTGTGGCTGCTGGAGAGGATGATGACAGGGGGACACTGAGGGACACAGGCCACTGGTGCAGCCTTGATGCAGCCTTGATGCAGGGAAAAAAAGCACTTTATGTGCATTTCCCGTATTAAGTGTATATTGGTGATTTGTAAATGTGTGTATATATATATATATATATATATATATATATTTATTTTTATTTATTTTTAGGGGGGGGCACAATACTTTCCTCTCATCTGTATTGGCATTTATTGCACCTCCTGAGCACTGAACCTAGTTAGTTTGTTTTCATTAGCTTGGTCTATCTGTTTCCCCCGTCCCCACCCACCCCATGTCTCACACCTGGTAATAGTGATTGCTAAATCCCTATATATTGTGGACTCTGGGTCATATGTGACCCTGATCATCTGTGAGTCCATTCTAAGTGTGTCATTTAAGTGTGAAAATGAATTAATACCAGAATTGAAACCAGAAGTGAACCAAAGGTAACACTCCTCCACATTCTCATCCCTGCTCCCTCTCTTAGCTCACAATGTTCATTTTAACTTTCACCTTCGCTTCCATTATTCTCAAACTCTGCTTCAACCCTCCACTTCCCACACCAAGTAACAATCTTTTTATTTCTCCAGCTCTTTTACCTGCTGATCTCACCCCTCCTGTTATCTTTTTTCCATACACTAAAACCTTTACCTCTAAATGCTCTCAATGTCCGCGCCCCCTCACCTACTCACATCTGCTGTCTCTGTCTCTGCTGCTTCTCACTGCCGGCGACATTTCACCAAACCCTGGCCCCCCCACCAGATCTCATCTACCCTGCATCTGCCCTCCTTTCGTCCACATTTCTCTACATCCCGCCGCCCCTCTAACACCATACGCATCCGTCTTGACCCCCCTCTCCCTGTCCCTTTCTCCGCTGCACTCTGGAATGCACGCTCTGTCCGCAATAAACTCACATTCATACACGATCTCTTCCTTTACCACAATCTCTTCTTCCTAGGCCTAATTGAGACATGGCTGAGCCCTAATGACACTGCTTCCCCTGCTGCATTTTCCTACGGTGGGCTCCAGTATACTCACACCCCTCGCCCTGGCAATAAACATGGTGGTGGGTTTGGCCTGCTACTTTACCCCAAGCCCTCCTCTCCCTGCCCTCACCCTCACCTCCTTTGAAGTACACTCTATCCGAATCTACTCCCCCTCTAACCTCCAAGTGGCCATCATCTACCGACTACCAGGCTCTGCAACCACCTTTCTTGACCGATTCAACACTTGGCTACTACATATCCACTCAACAGATATTCCCACTATCATCATGGGCGACTTCAATATCCCCATAGAGACATCGAAGTCAGCCGCCACTAAACTCTTATCCCTAGCCTCCTCCTTCGGCCTCACACAGTGGTCCTTTATGGCCAATCACAAAAAGGGTCACACACTGGACCTCATCTTTCCCGCCTCTGCCCTATATCTGACCTCACCAACACACCTCTCAACATCTCTGACCACAACCTCCTAACATTCTCTTCTCTCTTCTACTGACGTGCCCCCCCTAGTCCAGAACCTTGCACACCCTTGCAGGAACCTTAGAAACCTCAACACCCAAACACTCTCTGACTCCCTCGCGCCACTCTCCACCATACACTCTCTGAACGACACTGACACAGCCGCAACCTTCTACAACTCCACAATAACCTCCGCTCTTGACTCTGTTGCCCCCTTACGAAAAAGAAAACACGATGCATAAACAGACAGCCCTGGCACACACACATAACCAAACAACTAAGGCGAGTGTCCAGAGCTGCCGAGCGGTGCTGGAAGAAGTCCCACTCCGAGGAACACTTCCAGACATACAGGCAAGCACTCCTTGATTTCAAATCTGCCCTCAGCTCTGCTAAACAGGACTACTTTATTTCCCTCATATCCTCCTTATCTCACAATCCTAGGCAACTGTTTAACACCTTCAACTCTCTTCTCCGCCCCCCACTGCCACCCCCCACATCTCTCATCTCTGCAAAGGACTTTGCCACATTTTTCAAGCAGAAAATCGATGACATCAGAGTAAGCTTCACCTTACAGTCCCCTCAGCCCCCTTCATGCCCATACAGTGCTCTTCCCCACTAATTCACCTCTCCACCATGACAGAAGAACATCTCTCCAAACTACTCTCCACATCACATCTCACCACCTGCGCACTTGACCCAATCTCATCCCACCTTATACCCAACCTCTCCTCAGAACTTGTCCCAGCACTAACACATCTCTTCAATCCATCACTAACTTCTGGAATCTTCCCATCTCCATATAAACATGCAACCATCACACCCATCCATAAAAAGCCATCCCTTGACCCTACTTACTTATCCATCTACTGCTCCATCTCGCTTATCCCTTTTGCCTCTAAACTCCTAGAACAGCATGTCTACCAGGAACTAGCCTCTCACCTTGCATCCAACTCTCTTTTTGACTCCCTGCAATCTGGCTTCTGCCCCCACCACTCCAGAGAAACTGCCTTAACCAAAGTGGCCAATGACCTAACTGCCAAAACCTCACGCCAATATTCTGTGCTCCTTCTCCTTGACCTATCTTCTGCATTCGACACAGTCGACCATACTCTCCTCTTACAAATTCTCTCATTCCTTGGCGTCACTTGATCAGCCCTTTCCTAGATCTCCTCTTACCTCTCCAACCGCACTTTAGTGTCTCATATCTTCCTTCTTCTCTTCCCGCTTTCTAAAACTCAAAATGGACAAAACAGAACTTATCATTTTTCCCCCATCCCGCTCTACCCTGCCGTCTAATCTGACAATCACTATCAATGGCTGCACTCTATCCCCTGTCCCCCAAGTCTGCTGCCTTGGGGGCACCTTTGATTCGGCCCTGTCTTTTAAACTGCATATTCAGGCCCTGACCACCTCCTGCCGCTTTCACCTCAAAACATTTCCAGAATCCGCTCTTTTCTCACCCCTGACTCCACCAAACTGCTGGTCCATGCTCTCATTATTTCCCGCTTGGACTACTGTAACATCCTCCTCTCTGGCCTTCCATCTAACTCCCTTGCTCACCTCCAGTCTATCCTTAACTCTGCCGCCCGACTAATACACTTTTCCTCTCGCTTTGCCTCTTCCTCTCCCCTCTGCCAATCCCTCCACTGGCTCCCCATTGCCCAACGTATTGACTTTAAATTATTGACTGTGACGTACAAGGCCATCTACAACCTGTCCCCTCCGTACATCTCCAACCTGATATCCCGCTACCATCCCTCACGCAACTTTCGATCCTCCAGTGACCTCCGTCTGCGCTCCCCCCTTGTTCGTACCTCGCACAACCACCTAAAAGACTTTGCCCGAGCCTCCCCCATACTCTGGAACTCGCTACCCTGATAAATCCGGCTCTCACCCACCATCAAGTCCTTCAAAAGTAACCTAAAAACCCATCTCTTCAAACAAGGCTACAACCTACAATAACTCTGCATCACACTTAAATGGCTGCACTTTACCTCCTGTTTCTGCCCATGTATCAGTCTGCCATGTGCCTTCATGTAATGTGTTTTGATCTTGTGATGTTCTTGTTTGTTACTCCTTGTATCGCTTGTATAGCGCTCTGGAATTAAGTGCGCTCTATATATAAATAATAATAAAAAATAATAAAATGTTTCTTTTAAGTTTTGTATAGAAAAAATAATAAAATTATTTAAAAAAAGGATTACAAAAAGGGTTAGCTTTTTCACAAACAGTACCACTCTTCTCTATTGGTTGCGATTGGTATTACAGCTCATCCTTAGTGCTTAGAATTATTACCAGCCACAGCCCATAGACAGAAGTGATGTGAAAATAAAAGTTTGCCGTTGTTTTCTTATCCTGGACAACCTATTCAATGTGATTTTGCACAGGCTACCGAAACCATTCCCAAAATGTAAACCATTGGGCATAAAAATGTACATATCTAGTGTGTATGGCTGATGTTGATAGATGTGTTCATAGATTCTTGATTTTTTGGGGCATTTTCTTGTTTTTCGTCCAAAGTTTTTAAGTCCTTTGTGGGTCTGGACAGTCAGCTACAGTAGGAATTTTCCAAGTAAGAAATCGACAGAGCATTTTATGAGCTGAATGAAGATCTAGCCTTGGTTTGCTGTCAAAGTGTTATTACTTATTTTACGTGTTAGCGCGTAGAGATTCCAAAAACACTGTTTTTTGTATTACAGCAATCTGACAAAATTGTTTACCTATCATGTTTTTATGGTAAAGCCATATTTTTATTGAGTCCCTTTTTTTGGACCAATCAGTTTCTTGAATTTGATTCACATACTTAGTAAATGAGCTTATAAATATAGAGATGTATTTTAACTCTGAAAATGCAGCATCACTTAAAGAGAACCAATCACCTCAAATTAACTGTCCCTATAATAAAAGACTATCTCTCCCTAAATCTATTCCTGAAGATACAGACTGCCTGTGCAGTCTGTATCTTATGCTTTTACCTAATCCTGCATAGCGGAGCAGTAAGGGCGGGGGCGGCCATCTTGATAACGTTACAGTGGTGCGTTCCAGCTCTGGAACGCAAGGGACGTAATCAAGATGGCGCCCGGCTTTACTGCACCGCTACAGAGGACTGGGTAAAGTATAAGATACAGACTGCAAAGGCAGTCTGTATCTTCATGAAGTTTATTTCTGAAGATACAGACTGCCTGTGCAGTCTGTATCTTATACTTTACCCGGTCCTCTGTAGTGGTGCAGTAAAGCCGGGCGCCATCTTGATTACGTCCCTTGCATTCCAGCGCTGGAACGCACCAGTGACATCATCAAGATGTCCGCCCCCCGCCCTTACTGCTCCGCTATACAGGATTAGGTAAACGCATAAGATGCAGACTGCACAGGCAGTCTGTATCTTCAGGGACAGACCATAAGGCCCAGTTAGTAGACATACACAGCGATCTCGCGCTGTATAGCGCAGGATCACTGTGTATTTACAGAGCGGCGGCAAAGGCTCATGGGAGCCCTTCCCACCGCTCGGCATGCCGGGAGCTTCCTGTCTCGCGCCGGCTCTTTTGAAAAGAGGCGGCGCGAGACAGGAAAAGAGAATGTGTATATTTTAAAAACGCGGCCGTAAAATTAAATAATTCCAATTACAAATATTAATAAAATATTAATTTACAGCTAATTATAAAAAAAAAAAAAAAAAAAATTAGGCCATGATTGGTTCTCTTTAAATAAAAAAAAACTACTAGTAAGAAATTTTTATTATACAGAATACAATGATCTTTTGAATCTGCTTTACTTACGTTATAACTTTCCAAATCTAAATCAACAGTAGATTTGATATAAAGCAAGTTTGCAATATATGAAGGCAGATTTTCTGACTTGTGCTGGTTAAAAAAAAAAAAAAAAAAAAACAGACTAAACACAGGAATTCTGGCTAATACAGAAAGTCACGACTCAATGTGTCCATCAATCACATGACTTCCTTCTTTCTGTGAGTGCTCAAATGGCCTGGGATACACAGGATGGTTTTCTGACTGTTTCCTGCTTTTTTGAGAAAAAAAGAGTCAGAAAACAGGAGGTGCTATGTTTTTCATGATAACAAAAAAAAAATAATAATAATGTAAATTGCAAACTTACTTTATACTACATCTACTGTTGATTTAGGTTTTGAAAGTTATAACGACAGTGACACTTTAATTTTGCCCTTAGTTACAATGACTTTTACAATATTCTCACAAGCAGGTTACTCAAGCCTGGTCATGTAATTCAACCGTCAGGTTATGATTCACACTACTTTTCAACCAATGAATTTCAGAAATGATATGAGCACTTATTGTCAAGCGTGGTGCTAAGATGCTAAGCTTGTTCTTGTGGGTTGTTTCTTTCATGGGAAAGCATTACTGCCCTATTTGTAAGCCATTCCTGTCCTACTGAATGACCAGAGGTTTCTACTGCTGGACCTATGCCAACATGTCTTCATTTACAGTAGGGGTTGTCTAAACAGGAGAATTCCTTTTAACTGTAACAAATTTTAACTGCACACTGTACTACTGTTACAAGAGATGTCTACCTTGGCACAATCCAAGTTTCCAATGGTCCCACTGGGAATAAGTACAAACGGTAAGGCAACAATTGTTTCACAAGAGAAAGTGCACACCAAGTGTGAAGCGATTGTTGCCCTGTAACATGTTTAGAAGAAACATTCTTGACAGCTTCTTTTATCCACAGAGAGGAATTGAACTATTGTTACCAATTTTGTGGGTGCACATTATTTCATTCATCATCAACTATTACTAACCTGCATACAATCACACATTAACAAATACAATGGCAATATAATAACGTGATCATTGTGGAGCCACAAACACACATAGCAAAGTATAAATATATATATATATATATATATATATATATATATATATATATATATATATATATATATGTGTGTGTGTGTGTGTGTGTGTGTTTCAGAAGTTGCACCTGCAATCCTATGTGAATCTATATTTGACACATTGTTAGGTCCCTGTGAACGAAATTACAAACTCAACTTTTCTACATCTGTATAATCAATTCACTTTTATTCAGTTGCATTGTTGGAAGCTTTATGTATATGTAATGCCTTTGATGTGAATTAAGTTGTTCTTTACAAAGTTACAAAGTTTTCTCTTAACACATCAAAAGCTCCACCGCAGCCCCCTTACCACATACATATAAAAAACTGTTTAAAGCAAGCTGAGGGATATGGTTCTTTTTTGTAAGAAAATAAAGAGGCAATACGTTGCAAATCCCAAAGCACCAGAGTGAAAGTAGAAGGAACTGCCTTGGGTTTGCAGCTACTATAAATCCTACTTTACTGATCCCACTGGCGCCGGAGGGAAATGGAGAAAGGAGGAAGTGTTAAAAAAAAAATACAGGCAGAAACAGACAGCTCCAGGAGGTTAGAGGAGAGAAATCTCTACATTATTGACAAGTATATACCAGACACATATTGTAATTATGTCCTGTGGTAAATGTATTCTCACATCTGTCAAGAAATAAGCATAAATGTATATCACATTGTGTGTGCGTGTTTAGAGGTGGCAGGCATACAGAATATGTACATTCATCTTTAGGCACTGTGCAGAATATATTTTGTAACACTTGCTTGAATTTCCACAGCAATAAACTTACAGAGACATGGGGCTCATGAATAAGAAAAATAGAGCAAGTATGTTAGTGTTACTCTGCTTTGTTTCCTCTCTCCATTGTTATGGACTCAGTGTGACGCTTTGCTCTGGTTCTGTCTGCCTCATCTTATGGCTGTATTCTTGGTTCTGGATTGCTTTATGGTGCAAACATTGTGTAAATTCTTCTCACCAGTATCTGCACACACACACACACACACACACACACACACACACACACACACACCTTTTACAGGTATTGTTCCATCTAAACAATGGTTTCTCAATCCTTTTCTCCTAGGGCTCAAGTGTCAGGACACATTGACTCTCTGCAAGGCATAGTCCATGGCATTTATTTTTATCCCTAAATTCTTTTTTCCATAAATTCTGTAAAAAACATGGAAATAATCCCAAAGGTGTACAATCTGCTGCTGAACCAGAGAATGATGCAGCATAAAATCCCTTCTGTGAATTATTCCTTCCCAGCTGCACTTCACCAGTAACTAAGGGCACATCTCAATTTGGCAAGCACTGATCTAGATAATCCTTCTTTTTATCTTGCAATTCCACCATTTGATACACTGCTGTTAGATGGCACTGCAGTGCAGCGCATCACTCACAGGCCCACTGGAGGATACTCCAATCCAGCGATAAGCTCCTAAGTTGTGTGCTGCACTGCAGAACAGTTCTTCTGAATCAGCTGTGAAAATGACTTACAGTTCAAGAGAACTGCAGTGAGCAGCTCTCTTCTTTTCCTCAACTGTATCAGCACATCACTAATACAATGAAATAGCCAAGTGGCAGGATGAGGGGTGCCCTGGTATCCATGTCTTGTGACCCGGCACTTGCAGAATGGTGATTAGCTCCACCCCATTACATATCATCTAGACCTGACCAAAAGAGTACAGAGCACCTGTAGGTGTGAGGTTACAAAGGGATCTGACTATTATTGGCTACAGGGGCATAGCTAAAGGCTGATGGGCCCTGGTGCAAAATTTTAGCTCCCACCCTCTTCCCAATCCCATTTGATGGGTGTAGTCAGAGGACAAAAAAAATTATATCGAATGACTTTAAGGTGATGCCATCTAATGTGCCATCTTAATGAACTGTCACTGCCTCCACCCCATGTACTGTACCGCTGCCTCCACCTCATGTACTGTACCACTGCCTCCACCTCATGTACTGTACCACTGTCCCCTATAATTTATGGACTGTACTTTGTCATTCTCTTATCATTGTTTACTAATCTTTGACTCTCCAGTTGAAAATCTACAACTCCCATTACAAGCTGCCAGCACGACATGATGGAGGTTGTAGTGCCACAGCCTGGAGAGACAGAAGACTGTAAAACTACAACTCATGAGCTACCAGTAGGACAAGATGGAGATTGTAGTGCTGTGACCTGGATAGCCATATGCTGCAAAACTACAACTCCCATCATGAACTGTCAGTAGGGCATGATAGAGATTAGGGGTAGTTCTAAGGATAACCTGTCCATGTTCCTGCTCTTCTCTGGGGCTCACATCTACACACATACTGTACATACATACATCATTTACATACATTGTATACACATATACTGAGCATGCATACACCAAATACACACATTCTGTACATGCATACACATATACATTATATACACATACAGTACATGCATATGCCATATACATATCACCTACATACATATTGTGAATGCATACACATATACATACATCATATATACACATACTGAACATGCACCACATATACATACCAGTCGATAAAGAAACACATACAATAATTCTTTTCAAATGCTCAAATCTTCATTGCTAGCAAATTCCAGCACATACAAATGTACATTAGACGCTACTTCGGAGAACATCTATTTGTCCAAGTTCAGTTTTTGACATCTCCATTATTCACGTGCAACGTTTCAAGGGAAAACACTCTTTGTCAAGGGTTGAAACGTTGCACATGTATTATGTCTCACCTCTGTGAACAACGCCTGAGATGTCAAAGACCTAACTTGGAGCAATAGATGTTCTGTGAAACCACGTGGTATGCACTGGGTGATATAAATGGATGTTATTACTAATGTACATCTGTATGTGCTGGAATTTGCTAATAATGAACTTTTGAGCATTTGAAAAGAAGTATTGTATGTGTTTTTTATGGACTGGTATGTGACTGTGAAAGCTGTGGAGTGGCTGTAGTGAAACACCCACCAACATACTGCACATATATTTCCAACACACATTCTGTACATGCATACATACTGTACATACATACATACATCATATACACATACTGTACATGCATCATACACATACTATACATGCATCTACACACTACACTATACACATTACACACAACTACACATATATATGCATCATATACAGTACACACAAAACAATACACATAGATCCGAGATATCATTGCATACCAAACACTCCATCTCAGGCTATGTCATCACGCACGTATGTAGACACCGGCCGTTCCGTACCCGGAGCCGGGGGTCTCCTGCACGGAATGCCTCCCGTGCATACTGCACATCAGTACACAGCCGGATGAACTTTTTACACTGCAGGTTTCTGATGCGGGTTCACATGGCCGGGCACGATCACGCCCGCATCACGAACACACACCCCACAGCACACAATGAAGCAAGTGGCTGGAGCCGCTCGCTTCATTGTGTGAACTGACAGGTATTTCTGCGGCCCCATACAGGATCCTGGCCGCAGTGTATACGATTTGTATACGCTCCGGCCGGGATCCCATAGAAGATAGGCTATCTTACACACCGCACAAAGTACAGCCGTTGTTGCCGATGGCAACAACGGTCGTACTTTAACGTAGTTAGAACACAGCCCCAAACTGCATATTTACATCCACAGCTCTCATACAATGACATATGCAAAAAAAACACTGCAGAGACACCATCACATATCTCGACGTCAGTGTATTCTAGAACATTGCCCCCTGTGAAATCAAATATGCAAAAAACACTACAGAGACACCATCACATGTCTCGCCGTTAGTGAGCTAGCCAGATCTTCCTCCAGGAAGGAACAATCAAGCCAAGGAATGTCTCCAATTAAGGAAATCACCTAAGCAAGGTATCCATCCACAGAAAGCTGTTTCAGGGTTTTTGCCCCTCATCAGTGTGGAGTAGGTTTCTGGCTAGGGGGAGCAATGACTAGTAAGTGCATGCAAAAGGACACTGGTTGACCTCAGGGAGATCAACCAAAACACCGCAGAGACACCATCACGTGTCTCAACGTCAGTGTATTCTAGAACATTGCCCCCTGGGAAATCAAATATGTCTCGATGTCAGTGAACTAGCCAGACCTTCCTCTGGGAAGGAACAAACAAGCCAAGGAATGTCTCCAATTAAGGAAACCACCTAAGCAAGGTATCCATCCACAGACAGCTGTTTCAGGGTTTTTGCCCCTCATCAGTGTGGAGTAGGTTTCTGGCTAGTGGGAGCAATGACTAGTAAGTGCATGCAAAAGGACACTGGTTGACTTCAGGGGGCAATGTTCTAGAATACACTGACGTTGAGACACGTGATGGTGTCTCTGCGGTGTTTTGGTTGATCTCCCTGAGGTCAACCAGTGTCCTTTTGCATACACTTACTAGTCATTGCTCCCACTAGCCAGAAACCTACTCCATACTGATGAGGGGCAAAAACCCTGAAACAGCTGTCTGTGGATGGATACCTTGCTTAGGTGGTTTCCTTAATTGGAGACATTCCTTGGCTTGGTTGTTCCTTCCCGGAGGAAGGTCTGGCTAGTTCACTGACGTCAAGACATGTGATGTTGTCTCTGCAGTGTTTTTTTTTGCATATTTGATTTCCCAGGGGGCAATGTTCTAGAATACACTGACATTGAGACACGTGATGGTGTCTCTGCGGTGTTTTGGTTGATCTCCCTGAGGTCAACCAGTGTCCTTCTCATACAATGACAGACAGGCACACACACACACACACACACACACTCCTACACACACACAGACACATACAGCACACAGACAGATACACACACACACACACACACACACACACATACAGCACACGGCCACACATACTTATTATGAGGAAACTCCAGGGATTGTCAGAATCCAACAGCAGAGGAGAGCAGGAAACAGGTCATGGGGAGAAAGCAAGACCCCAGACGTCAGTTTTAGGCAGCCTACTGGCTCAGTACAGTTCTCCCAATCGTCTGTTTATCGGATTATCACAGCTGATTCGGGAGAACTGCAGAGAGACAGGAAGTGGCGAGAGAGCCCAGCGGGCCCCCCATAGCTAGGGGCCTGGTCGCCATGGCAGTTTGTGGCTCTGCCAATCATATCATGCTGCCAATTCTTGATTTGAGTTGTACTTTTGCAACCTGTGGCTCTCCTGTATGTTTATTCTGCTGCTCAGTGTCTAATTTCGAAGGGGAGGAGCATGCTGATATTTACACAAGTGTTTAGCTACGCCCTTGGTTTGGTGGTAATATTTGTCCTTCGTATACTGGTACTGTTGGTAATATGGTGCTTAGTATACTGTGGTAATATGTATGGGGACAATACTTCTTTCCTTGATTACTTCCTTTTTAAAATCTTGCACATTTGCCATTGCCAGTGAGGCATGCAGGCAAACTGATGCAAAGTTTGTCACTTTAGGGTCCCGTGCAGTGCGCCTGCAGGCACTGACGATGGGGCAGTCGCAAAGGGTGGACAGCCGGGGCTTTAGGGTACTTTTAATCCACCACTGGGTGGAGCCATTGCAGAAAATGCGTTGCAACAGGCATTATTGCAGGCAGATCACATAGATATCAATCTTCAAGCTTCCATGCTTTGTCATATGCAGAGAAATTAGGCAAAGCCATCTACAGTATAAATGGCA
>NW_027210437.1:0-72287 GCF_027789765.1 Dendropsophus ebraccatus | reverse complement strand
GTACAATACACACCATACAGAACCATACAGTACAATATACACCCATACAGAACCATACAGTACAATACACACCCATACAGAACAATAGCACTCATACAACCATACAGTACAATATACACCCATACAGAACCATACATACAATATACACCCATACGAGCAATATACACCCATACAGAGCAATATACACCCATACAGAACAATATACCCCATACAGAACAATATACACCCATACAGACAATACGCACTCATACAGACAATACGCACTCATACAGAACAATATACACCCATACAGAACATATACACCAATACAGAACCATACAGTACCATATACACCCATACAGAACCATACAGTACAATATACAATCATACAGAACAATATACACCCATACAGAACAATTTTTTACTCAAACAGAACCATACAGAACAATATAACCCATACAGAACAATATACACCATACAGAACAATATACCCATACAGAACCATCAGTGCAATATACACCCATACAGTACAATATACACACATACAGAACAATACTCACCCATACAGAACAATATACACCCATACAGAACAAAAAAACCCATCAGAACAATATACACTCATACAGAACCAATATACACCGATACAGAACAATATACACCCATACAGACATTTACACCCTATACAGAACCATACAGAACAATATACACCCATACAGCACAATATACACCCATACAGAACAATATACACCTATACAGACCATTATACACCCATACAGACAATATACCCCATACAGAACAATTACACTCATACAGAACATACAGAACTATATACACCCATACAGAACCTACAGTACATATACACCCATACAGAACAATATCACCGGTACAGAACCATACAGAACAATATACACCCATACAGAACAATATACACCCATACAGAACAATATACACCTGTACAGAACCATACAGAACATATACACCCTACAGAACAATATACACCATACAGAACAATATAACCCCTGTACAGAAAACCATACAGAACAATATACACCCATACAGAACAATATACACCTATACAGAACAATATACACCCATACAGAACAATTTACACCCATACAGAACAATTTACACCCTACAGAACAATATACACCCATACAGAATAACACCCATAAAGAACCATGCAGAACAATTTACACCCATACAGACCAATATACACCATACAGAACCATACAGTACAATATACACCCATACAGAACCATACAGTACAATATACAACCATACAGAAACATACAGTACAATACACACCCATACAGAACCATACAGTACAATATACACCCATACAGAGCCATACAGTACAATACACACCCATACAGAACAATACGCACTCATACAAACCATACAGTACAATATACACCCATACAGAACCATACAGAGCAATATACACCCATACAGTACAATATACACACATACAGAACAATACTCACACCATACAGAACCATACAGAACAATATACACCCATACAGAACAATTACACCCATACAGAACAATATACACCAATACAGTACAATATACACCATACAGAACAATATACACCCAACAGAACAATATACACCAATACAGAACCAATATACACCCATACAGAACAATTTACACCCATACAGAACATACAGTACATAACCCCTACAGAACCATACAGTCATATAACACCCATCAGAAATATACACCAATACAGAACAATATACACCCATACAGAACAATATACACCCAATACAGTACAATATACACCCATACAGAACATATACACCCATACAGAACAATATACACCACTACACAGAAAATAACACCCATACAGAACAATTTACACCCATACAGAACATACAGTACAATATACACCCATAAAGACAGAACCATACAGTGCAATATACACCCAGACAGAACCTATACACCCATACAGAACAATATACACCCATACAGAACACATACAGAACAATATACACCCATACAGAACCATACAGTGCAATATACACCCATACAGAACCATATACACCCATACAGAACCATAGAGAACAATATACCCTATACAGAACAATATACACCCATACAGAACCATACAGTACAATATACACCCACACAGAACATCCAGTACAAATACACCATACAGAACTACAGTACAATATACACCCATACAGAACCATACAGTACATATACACTATACAATACAATATACACCCATACAGAACATACAGTACAATATACACCCATACAGAACCATACAGTACGATATCACCCATACAGAGCCATACAGTACAATATATACCCTACAGAACAATACGCACTCATACAGAACCATACAGTGCAATATACACCACATACAGAACCATACAGTACAATATCACCCATACGTACAATATACACACATACAGAACAATACTCACCCATACAGAACCATACAGACAATATACACTCATACAGAACAATATATACCATACAGAACAATATACACCCCTACAGAACAATTTACACTCAACGAACCATACAGTACAATATACACCCATACAGAACAATACGCACCCATACAGAACCATACAGTACAATATACACCCATACAGAACAATACGCACCCATAAGAACCATAGAACAATATACACCAATACAGAACAATATACACCTATACAAAACCATACAGAACAATATACAGTACACTATACAGAAACCATACAGTACAATATACACCCATACAGAACAATATACACCTATACAGAACATATACACCCGTACAGAACCATACAGTACAATATACACCCATACAGAACCATACAGTACAATACACACCCCATACAGAACCAGACAGTACAATATACACCCATACAGAACAATACGCAATCATACAGAACAATATGCACCCATACAGAACCATACAGTGCAATATACACCCATACAAAACTATACGCACTCATACAGAACAATATGCACCCATACAGAACAATATATACCCATACAAACAATATAACACCCATACAGAACCATACAGTACAATATACACCCATACAGAACCATACAGTGCAATATACACCCATACAGACCTATACACCCATACAGAACAATATACACCCATACAGAACCATACAGAACAATATACACCCATACAGAACCATACAGTGCAATATACACCCATACAGAACCTACGCACTCATACAGAACAATATACACATTTGTATGGTATTTTGGAGCATATTATATAGTAGTCAGTATGTTGGAGTTCACCCGCTTTCCAGCATCTTGTAGTCAGTAAATGGAGGTCACCCAGCTCCCAATATCCTTCACTCAGTATAATATGGTCATCCAGCTTTCCCCCACCATTTTATACTCAGTAATATTATGGTCACCCAGCTTTCCCACAATCTTATACTCAGTAGATGGAGGTCACCCAGCTTTCCCACCATCTTATACTCGTGGCTGGTAGCCTCGGGAGCTGCATAGTATATCTATACTGTGCAGCTGAAAACCATATCACCACAATTGTGCCTAATTGGTTCCTTTAAAGGAGCCTCCAGCCCTTACCTATTATTACCCTCCCCACATCAGTGCAGGGACGGTAGATGGCACCCGGACGTACTTCTGCCAGCGGCGATGTTCCACAATTCGGGTAACTCCCTTCCTTCTGGTCATTTGTGACAGGGAATCCTACTGCTCTGTGTGAAGGGGCCAGAAGTCACCCTGTCATGTAAGTCTATGGGGTGGTTCCGTGTCACGCTGAGCCGTCCCCATATACTTATACAGTAAAGAGATCCCCGACCCCGCACAGCGAGCAGTAGGAAGTCCCTGTTTACAATGACTGGAAGGGCTGAATGTGTTATCCGAAGTGTGAGACATGCCGCTGGAGGAAGTATTGGAGTGGGTGGCATCTACCTTCCCTGCACTGATGTGGGGAGTGTAATAAGTGATGGCCTAGAGTGGTCCCTTGAAGGATGGGCCCTAGCCGGCTACTCATGGGCCCAGTGCTGTGTGCTTGCCCCCCAGGCTGAAATTTGCCAGCCAGCCCCTGTAGGTGCCTATATAGGGGCAGGCAGCTTAGTTGCAGCCAGGCTTGCAACCAGGTAGGTAGCGTAGGTAGGTAGCTGGTAAGGTAAGTGCAGGCAGGTGTAGATCAAACCATTTTATTTCTATATATTTGGGGGGCCAATATAGACCTCTGCATACTGCTAAGATTCTGAGAAGTTACCCCTTTTTTTTTTTTTTTTTTTTTTTTTTTTACAGTAGTCATTACTATGTGGATGGGTGGATGCATGCATGCCCAAACCTCTTACCCCACCCAAATAAAGCCCTTGCTGGGTGCGTACCGTGTGTGCATGCCACTCTGGCCGTTCTTATCCGCTCTCTGGGGGCGTGCACAAAGTGGTGGCATTGCTAATGCTAATGCAATGACCTGCCTTGGTTGCCATGGCAACACAAGTCAAAGTTCATATCCAGCCAGCTCATAGGGCAAAGGTCGTATCCAGCTAGCTGGGGTGATGTCATCAAGGCAGCGATGACATATATAGGTGCCTATATAGGGGCAGGCAGCTTAGTTGCAGCCAGGCTTGCAACCAGGTAGGTAGCGTAGGTAGGTAGCTGGTAAGGTAAGTGCAGGCAGGTGTAGATCAAACAATTTTATTTCTATATATTTGGGGGGGCCAATATAGACCTCTGCATACTGCTAAGATTCTGAGAAGTTACCCCATTTTTTTTTTTTTTTTTTTACAGTAGTCATTTACTATATGTGGATGGGTGGATGCATGCATGCCCAAACCTCTTACCCCACCCAAAATAAAGCCCTTGCTGGGTGCGTAGCCGTGTGTGCATGCCACTCTGGCCGTTCTTATCCGCTCTCTGGGGGCGTGCACAAAGTGGTGGCATTGCTAATGCAATGTCCTGCCTTGGTTGCCATGGCAACACAAGTCAAAGTTCATATCCAGCCAGCTCATAGGGCAAAGGTCGTATCCAGCTAGCTGGGGTGATGTCATCAAGGCAGCGATGACATATATAGGTGCCTATATAGGGGCAGGCAGCTTAGTTGCAGCCAGGCTTGCAACCAGGTAGGTAGCGTAGGTAGGTAGCTGGTAAGGTAAGTGCAGGCAGGTGTAGATCAAACCATTTTATTTCTATATATTTGGGGGGCCAATATAGACCTCTGCATACTGCTAAGATTCTGAGAAGTTACCCCATTTTTTTTTTTTTTTTTTTTTTTTTACAGTAGTCATTTACTATGTGATGGGTGGATGCATGCATGCCCAAACCTCTTACCCCACCCAAAATAAAGCCCTTGCTGGGTGCGTAGCCGTGTGTGCATGCCACTCTGGCCGTTCTTATCCGCTCTCTGGGGGCGTGCACAAAGTGGTGGCATTGCTAATGCAATGTCCTGCCTTGGTTGCCATGGCAACACAAGTCAAAGTTCATATCCAGCCAGCTCATAGGGCAAAGGTCGTATCCAGCTAGCTGGGGTGATGTCATCAAGGCAGCGATGACATATATAGGTGCCTATATAGGGCAGGCAGCTTAGTTGCAGCCAGGCTTGCAACCAGGTAGGTAGCGTAGGTAGGTAGCTGGTAAGGTAAGTGCAGGCAGGTGTAGATCAAACCATTTTATTTCTATATATTTGGGGGGCCAATATAGACCTCTGCATACTGCTAAGATTCTGAGAAGTTACCCCATTTTTTTTTTTTTTTTTTTTTTTTTTTACAGTAGTCATTTACTATGTGGATGGGTGGATGCATGCATGCCCAAACCTCTTACCCCACCCAAAATAAAGCCCTTGCTGGGTGCGTAGCCGTGTGTGCATGCCACTCTGGCCGTTCTTATCCGCTCTCTGGGGGCGTGCACAAAGTGGTGGCATTGCTAATGCAATGTCCTGCCTTGGTTGCCATGGCAACACAAGTCAAAGTTCATATCCAGCCAGCTCATAGGGCAAAGGTCGTATCCAGCTAGCTGGGGTGATGTCATCAAGGCAGCGATGACATATATAGGTGCCTATATAGGGGCAGGCAGCTTAGTTGCAGCCAGGCTTGCAACCAGGTAGGTAGCGTAGGTAGGTAGCTGGTAAGGTAAGTGCAGGCAGGTGTAGATCAAACCATTTTATTTCTATATATTTGGGGGGCCAATATAGACCTCTGCATACTGCTAAGATTCTGAGAAGTTACCCCATTTTTTTTTTTTTTTTTTTTTACAGTAGTCATTTACTATGTGGATGGGTGGATGCATGCATGCCCAAACCTCTTACCCCACCCAAAATAAAGCCCTTGCTGGGTGCGTAGCCGTGTGTGCATGCCACTCTGGCCGTTCTTATCCGCTCTCTGGGGGCGTGCACAAAGTGGTGGCATTGCTAATGCAATGTCCTGCCTTGGTTGCCATGGCAACACAAGTCAAAGTTCATATCCAGCCAGCTCATAGGGCAAAGGTCGTATCCAGCTAGCTGGGGTGATGTCATCAAGGCAGCGATGACATATATAGGTGCCTATATAGGGGCAGGCAGCTTAGTTGCAGCCAGGCTTGCAACCAGGTAGGTAGCGTAGGTAGGTAGCTGGTAAGGTAAGTGCAGGCAGGTGTAGATCAAACCATTTTATTTCTATATATTTGGGGGGCCAATATAGACCTCTGCATACTGCTAAGATTCTGAGAAGTTACCCCATTTTTTTTTTTTTTTTTTTTTTTTACAGTAGTCATTTACTATGTGGATGGGTGGATGCATGCATGCCCAAACCTCTTACCCCACCCAAAATAAAGCCCTTGCTGGGTGCGTAGCCGTGTGTGCATGCCACTCTGGCCGTTCTTATCCGCTCTCTGGGGGCGTGCACAAAGTGGTGGCATTGCTAATGCAATGTCCTGCCTTGGTTGCCATGGCAACACAAGTCAAAGTTCATATCCAGCCAGCTCATAGGGCAAAGGTCGTATCCAGCTAGCTGGGGTGATGTCATCAAGGCAGCGATGACATATATAGGTGCCTATATAGGGGCAGGCAGCTTAGTTGCAGCCAGGCTTGCAACCAGGTAGGTAGCGTAGGTAGGTAGCTGGTAAGGTAAGTGCAGGCAGGTGTAGATCAAACCATTTTATTTCTATATATTTGGGGGCCAATATAGACCTCTGCATACTGCTAAGATTCTGAGAAGTTACCCCATTTTTTTTTTTTTTTTTTTTTTACAGTAGTCATTTACTATGTGGATGGGTGGATGCATGCATGCCCAAACCTCTTACCCCACCCAAAATAAAGCCCTTGCTGGGTGCGTAGCCGTGTGTGCATGCCACTCTGGCCGTTCTTATCCGCTCTCTGGGGGCGTGCACAAAGTGGTGGCATTGCTAATGCAATGTCCTGCCTTGGTTGCCATGGCAACACAAGTCAAAGTTCATATCCAGCCAGCTCATAGGGCAAAGGTCGTATCCAGCTAGCTGGGGTGATGTCATCAAGGCAGCGATGACATATATAGGTGCCTATATAGGGGCAGGCAGCTTAGTTGCAGCCAGGCTTGCAACCAGGTAGGTAGCGTAGGTAGGTAGCTGGTAAGGTAAGTGCAGGCAGGTGTAGATCAAACCATTTTATTTCTATATATTTGGGGGGCCAATATAGACCTCTGCATACTGCTAAGATTCTGAGAAGTTACCCCATTTTTTTTTTTTTTTTTTTTTTTTTTACAGTAGTCATTTACTATGTGGATGGGTGGATGCATGCATGCCCAAACCTCTTACCCCACCCAAAATAAAGCCCTTGCTGGGTGCGTAGCCGTGTGTGCATGCCACTCTGGCCGTTCTTATCCGCTCTCTGGGGGCGTGCACAAAGTGGTGGCATTGCTAATGCAATGTCCTGCCTTGGTTGCCATGGCAACACAAGTCAAAGTTCATATCCAGCCAGCTCATAGGGCAAAGGTCGTATCCAGCTAGCTGGGGTGATGTCATCAAGGCAGCGATGACATATATAGGTGCCTATATAGGGGCAGGCAGCTTAGTTGCAGCCAGGCTTGCAACCAGGTAGGTAGCGTAGGTAGGTAGCTGGTAAGGTAAGTGCAGGCAGGTGTAGATCAAACCATTTTATTTCTATATATTTGGGGGGCCAATATAGACCTCTGCATACTGCTAAGATTCTGAGAAGTTACCCCATTTTTTTTTTTTTTTTTTTTTTACAGTAGTCATTTACTATGTGGATGGGTGGATGCATGCATGCCCAAACCTCTTACCCCACCCAAAATAAAGCCCTTGCTGGGTGCGTAGCCGTGTGTGCATGCCACTCTGGCCGTTCTTATCCGCTCTCTGGGGGCGTGCACAAAGTGGTGGCATTGCTAATGCAATGTCCTGCCTTGGTTGCCATGGCAACACAAGTCAAAGTTCATATCCAGCCAGCTCATAGGGCAAAGGTCGTATCCAGCTAGCTGGGGTGATGTCATCAAGGCAGCGATGACATATATAGGTGCCTATATAGGGGCAGGCAGCTTAGTTGCAGCCAGGCTTGCAACCAGGTAGGTAGCGTAGGTAGGTAGCTGGTAAGGTAAGTGCAGGCAGGTGTAGATCAAACCATTTTATTTCTATATATTTGGGGGGCCAATATAGACCTCTGCATACTGCTAAGATTCTGAGAAGTTACCCCATTTTTTTTTTTTTTTTTTTTTTTTACAGTAGTCATTTACTATGTGGATGGGTGGATGCATGCATGCCCAAACCTCTTACCCCACCCAAAATAAAGCCCTTGCTGGGTGCGTAGCCGTGTGTGCATGCCACTCTGGCCGTTCTTATCCGCTCTCTGGGGGCGTGCACAAAGTGGTGGCATTGCTAATGCAATGTCCTGCCTTGGTTGCCATGGCAACACAAGTCAAAGTTCATATCCAGCCAGCTCATAGGGCAAAGGTCGTATCCAGCTAGCTGGGGTGATGTCATCAAGGCAGCGATGACATATATAGGTGCCTATATAGGGGCAGGCAGCTTAGTTGCAGCCAGGCTTGCAACCAGGTAGGTAGCGTAGGTAGGTAGCTGGTAAGGTAAGTGCAGGCAGGTGTAGATCAAACCATTTTATTTCTATATATTTGGGGGGCCAATATAGACCTCTGCATACTGCTAAGATTCTGAGAAGTTACCCCATTTTTTTTTTTTTTTTTTTTTTTTACAGTAGTCATTTACTATGTGGATGGGTGGATGCATGCATGCCCAAACCTCTTACCCCACCCAAAATAAAGCCCTTGCTGGGTGCGTAGCCGTGTGTGCATGCCACTCTGGCCGTTCTTATCCGCTCTCTGGGGGCGTGCACAAAGTGGTGGCATTGCTAATGCAATGTCCTGCCTTGGTTGCCATGGCAACACAAGTCAAAGTTCATATCCAGCCAGCTCATAGGGCAAAGGTCGTATCCAGCTAGCTGGGGTGATGTCATCAAGGCAGCGATGACATATATAGGTGCCTATATAGGGGCAGGCAGCTTAGTTGCAGCCAGGCTTGCAACCAGGTAGGTAGCGTAGGTAGGTAGCTGGTAAGGTAAGTGCAGGCAGGTGTAGATCAAACCATTTTATTTCTATATATTTGGGGGGCCAATATAGACCTCTGCATACTGCTAAGATTCTGAGAAGTTACCCCATTTTTTTTTTTTTTTTTTTTTTTTTACAGTAGTCATTTACTATGTGGATGGGTGGATGCATGCATGCCCAAACCTCTTACCCCACCCAAAATAAAGCCCTTGCTGGGTGCGTAGCCGTGTGTGCATGCCACTCTGGCCGTTCTTATCCGCTCTCTGGGGGCGTGCACAAAGTGGTGGCATTGCTAATGCAATGTCCTGCCTTGGTTGCCATGGCAACACAAGTCAAAGTTCATATCCAGCCAGCTCATAGGGCAAAGGTCGTATCCAGCTAGCTGGGGTGATGTCATCAAGGCAGCGATGACATATATAGGTGCCTATATAGGGGCAGGCAGCTTAGTTGCAGCCAGGCTTGCAACCAGGTAGGTAGCGTAGGTAGGTAGCTGGTAAGGTAAGTGCAGGCAGGTGTAGATCAAACCATTTTATTTCTATATATTTGGGGGGCCAATATAGACCTCTGCATACTGCTAAGATTCTGAGAAGTTACCCCATTTTTTTTTTTTTTTTTTTTTTACAGTAGTCATTTACTATGTGGATGGGTGGATGCATGCATGCCCAAACCTCTTACCCCACCCAAAATAAAGCCCTTGCTGGGTGCGTAGCCGTGTGTGCATGCCACTCTGGCCGTTCTTATCCGCTCTCTGGGGGCGTGCACAAAGTGGTGGCATTGCTAATGCAATGTCCTGCCTTGGTTGCCATGGCAACACAAGTCAAAGTTCATATCCAGCCAGCTCATAGGGCAAAGGTCGTATCCAGCTAGCTGGGGTGATGTCATCAAGGCAGCGATGACATATATAGGTGCCTATATAGGGGCAGGCAGCTTAGTTGCAGCCAGGCTTGCAACCAGGTAGGTAGCGTAGGTAGGTAGCTGGTAAGGTAAGTGCAGGCAGGTGTAGATCAAACCATTTTATTTCTATATATTTGGGGGGCCAATATAGACCTCTGCATACTGCTAAGATTCTGAGAAGTTACCCCATTTTTTTTTTTTTTTTTTTTTTTTTTACAGTAGTCATTTACTATGTGGATGGGTGGATGCATGCATGCCCAAACCTCTTACCCCACCCAAAATAAAGCCCTTGCTGGGTGCGTAGCCGTGTGTGCATGCCACTCTGGCCGTTCTTATCCGCTCTCTGGGGGCGTGCACAAAGTGGTGGCATTGCTAATGCAATGTCCTGCCTTGGTTGCCATGGCAACACAAGTCAAAGTTCATATCCAGCCAGCTCATAGGGCAAAGGTCGTATCCAGCTAGCTGGGGTGATGTCATCAAGGCAGCGATGACATATATAGGTGCCTATATAGGGGCAGGCAGCTTAGTTGCAGCCAGGCTTGCAACCAGGTAGGTAGCGTAGGTAGGTAGCTGGTAAGGTAAGTGCAGGCAGGTGTAGATCAAACCATTTTATTTCTATATATTTGGGGGGCCAATATAGACCTCTGCATACTGCTAAGATTCTGAGAAGTTACCCCATTTTTTTTTTTTTTTTTTTTTTTTTACAGTAGTCATTTACTATGTGGATGGGTGGATGCATGCATGCCCAAACCTCTTACCCCACCCAAAATAAAGCCCTTGCTGGGTGCGTAGCCGTGTGTGCATGCCACTCTGGCCGTTCTTATCCGCTCTCTGGGGGCGTGCACAAAGTGGTGGCATTGCTAATGCAATGTCCTGCCTTGGTTGCCATGGCAACACAAGTCAAAGTTCATATCCAGCCAGCTCATAGGGCAAAGGTCGTATCCAGCTAGCTGGGGTGATGTCATCAAGGCAGCGATGACATATATAGGTGCCTATATAGGGGCAGGCAGCTTAGTTGCAGCCAGGCTTGCAACCAGGTAGGTAGCGTAGGTAGGTAGCTGGTAAGGTAAGTGCAGGCAGGTGTAGATCAAACCATTTTATTTCTATATATTTGGGGGGCCAATATAGACCTCTGCATACTGCTAATATTCTGAGAAGTTACCCCATTTTTTTTTTTTTTTTTTTTTTTTTACAGTAGTCATTTACTATGTGGATGGGTGGATGCATGCATGCCCAAACCTCTTACCCCACCCAAAATAAAGCCCTTGCTGGGTGCGTAGCCGTGTGTGCATGCCACTCTGGCCGTTCTTATCCGCTCTCTGGGGGCGTGCACAAAGTGGTGGCATTGCTAATGCAATGTCCTGCCTTGGTTGCCATGGCAACACAAGTCAAAGTTCATATCCAGCCAGCTCATAGGGCAAAGGTCGTATCCAGCTAGCTGGGGTGATGTCATCAAGGCAGCGATGACATATATAGGTGCCTATATAGGGGCAGGCAGCTTAGTTGCAGCCAGGCTTGCAACCAGGTAGGTAGCGTAGGTAGGTAGCTGGTAAGGTAAGTGCAGGCAGGTGTAGATCAAACCATTTTATTTCTATATATTTGGGGGGCCAATATAGACCTCTGCATACTGCTAAGATTCTGAGAAGTTACCCCATTTTTTTTTTTTTTTTTTTTTACAGTAGTCATTTACTATGTGGATGGGTGGATGCATGCATGCCCAAACCTCTTACCCCACCCAAAATAAAGCCCTTGCTGGGTGCGTAGCCGTGTGTGCATGCCACTCTGGCCGTTCTTATCCGCTCTCTGGGGGCGTGCACAAAGTGGTGGCATTGCTAATGCAATGTCCTGCCTTGGTTGCCATGGCAACACAAGTCAAAGTTCATATCCAGCCAGCTCATAGGGCAAAGGTCGTATCCAGCTAGCTGGGGTGATGTCATCAAGGCAGCGATGACATATATAGGTGCCTATATAGGGGCAGGCAGCTTAGTTGCAGCCAGGCTTGCAACCAGGTAGGTAGCGTAGGTAGGTAGCTGGTAAGGTAAGTGCAGGCAGGTGTAGATCAAACCATTTTATTTCTATATATTTGGGGGGCCAATATAGACCTCTGCATACTGCTAAGATTCTGAGAAGTTACCCCATTTTTTTTTTTTTTTTTTTTTTACAGTAGTCATTTACTATGTGGATGGGTGGATGCATGCATGCCCAAACCTCTTACCCCACCCAAAATAAAGCCCTTGCTGGGTGCGTAGCCGTGTGTGCATGCCACTCTGGCCGTTCTTATCCGCTCTCTGGGGGCGTGCACAAAGTGGTGGCATTGCTAATGCAATGTCCTGCCTTGGTTGCCATGGCAACACAAGTCAAAGTTCATATCCAGCCAGCTCATAGGGCAAAGGTCGTATCCAGCTAGCTGGGGTGATGTCATCAAGGCAGCGATGACATATATAGGTGCCTATATAGGGGCAGGCAGCTTAGTTGCAGCCAGGCTTGCAACCAGGTAGGTAGCGTAGGTAGGTAGCTGGTAAGGTAAGTGCAGGCAGGTGTAGATCAAACCATTTTATTTCTATATATTTGGGGGGCCAATATAGACCTCTGCATACTGCTAAGATTCTGAGAAGTTACCCCATTTTTTTTTTTTTTTTTTTTTTACAGTAGTCATTTACTATGTGGATGGGTGGATGCATGCATGCCCAAACCTCTTACCCCACCCAAAATAAAGCCCTTGCTGGGTGCGTAGCCGTGTGTGCATGCCACTCTGGCCGTTCTTATCCGCTCTCTGGGGGCGTGCACAAAGTGGTGGCATTGCTAATGCAATGTCCTGCCTTGGTTGCCATGGCAACACAAGTCAAAGTTCATATCCAGCCAGCTCATAGGGCAAAGGTCGTATCCAGCTAGCTGGGGTGATGTCATCAAGGCAGCGATGACATATATAGGTGCCTATATAGGGGCAGGCAGCTTAGTTGCAGCCAGGCTTGCAACCAGGTAGGTAGCGTAGGTAGGTAGCTGGTAAGGTAAGTGCAGGCAGGTGTAGATCAAACCATTTTATTTCTATATATTTGGGGGGCCAATATAGACCTCTGCATACTGCTAAGATTCTGAGAAGTTACCCCATTTTTTTTTTTTTTTTTTTTTTTTTACAGTAGTCATTTACTATGTGGATGGGTGGATGCATGCATGCCCAAACCTCTTACCCCACCCAAAATAAAGCCCTTGCTGGGTGCGTAGCCGTGTGTGCATGCCACTCTGGCCGTTCTTATCCGCTCTCTGGGGGCGTGCACAAAGTGGTGGCATTGCTAATGCAATGTCCTGCCTTGGTTGCCATGGCAACACAAGTCAAAGTTCATATCCAGCCAGCTCATAGGGCAAAGGTCGTATCCAGCTAGCTGGGGTGATGTCATCAAGGCAGCGATGACATATATAGGTGCCTATATAGGGGCAGGCAGCTTAGTTGCAGCCAGGCTTGCAACCAGGTAGGTAGCGTAGGTAGGTAGCTGGTAAGGTAAGTGCAGGCAGGTGTAGATCAAACCATTTTATTTCTATATATTTGGGGGGCCAATATAGACCTCTGCATACTGCTAAGATTCTGAGAAGTTACCCCATTTTTTTTTTTTTTTTTTTTTTTTACAGTAGTCATTTACTATGTGGATGGGTGGATGCATGCATGCCCAAACCTCTTACCCCACCCAAAATAAAGCCCTTGCTGGGTGCGTAGCCGTGTGTGCATGCCACTCTGGCCGTTCTTATCCGCTCTCTGGGGGCGTGCACAAAGTGGTGGCATTGCTAATGCAATGTCCTGCCTTGGTTGCCATGGCAACACAAGTCAAAGTTCATATCCAGCCAGCTCATAGGGCAAAGGTCGTATCCAGCTAGCTGGGGTGATGTCATCAAGGCAGCGATGACATATATAGGTGCCTATATAGGGGCAGGCAGCTTAGTTGCAGCCAGGCTTGCAACCAGGTAGGTAGCGTAGGTAGGTAGCTGGTAAGGTAAGTGCAGGCAGGTGTAGATCAAACCATTTTATTTCTATATATTTGGGGGGCCAATATAGACCTCTGCATACTGCTAAGATTCTGAGAAGTTACCCCATTTTTTTTTTTTTTTTTTTTTTACAGTAGTCATTTACTATGTGGATGGGTGGATGCATGCATGCCCAAACCTCTTACCCCACCCAAAATAAAGCCCTTGCTGGGTGCGTAGCCGTGTGTGCATGCCACTCTGGCCGTTCTTATCCGCTCTCTGGGGGCGTGCACAAAGTGGTGGCATTGCTAATGCAATGTCCTGCCTTGGTTGCCATGGCAACACAAGTCAAAGTTCATATCCAGCCAGCTCATAGGGCAAAGGTCGTATCCAGCTAGCTGGGGTGATGTCATCAAGGCAGCGATGACATATATAGGTGCCTATATAGGGGCAGGCAGCTTAGTTGCAGCCAGGCTTGCAACCAGGTAGGTAGCGTAGGTAGGTAGCTGGTAAGGTAAGTGCAGGCAGGTGTAGATCAAACCATTTTATTTCTATATATTTGGGGGGCCAATATAGACCTCTGCATACTGCTAAGATTCTGAGAAGTTACCCCATTTTTTTTTTTTTTTTTTTTACAGTAGTCATTTACTATGTGGATGGGTGGATGCATGCATGCCCAAACCTCTTACCCCACCCAAAATAAAGCCCTTGCTGGGTGCGTAGCCGTGTGTGCATGCCACTCTGGCCGTTCTTATCCGCTCTCTGGGGGCGTGCACAAAGTGGTGGCATTGCTAATGCAATGTCCTGCCTTGGTTGCCATGGCAACACAAGTCAA
This sequence comes from Dendropsophus ebraccatus, assembly GCF_027789765.1. Lineage (NCBI taxonomy): Eukaryota > Metazoa > Chordata > Amphibia > Anura > Hylidae > Dendropsophus > Dendropsophus ebraccatus. The sequence continues at coordinate 57,152 of NW_027210437.1, read as the reverse complement.
AGTTCATATCCAGCCAGCTCATAGGGCAAAGGTCGTATCCAGCTAGCTGGGGTGATGTCATCAAGGCAGCGATGACATATATAGGTGCCTATATAGGGGCAGGCAGCTTAGTTGCAGCCAGGCTTGCAACCAGGTAGGTAGCGTAGGTAGGTAGCTGGTAAGGTAAGTGCAGGCAGGTGTAGATCAAACCATTTTATTTCTATATATTTGGGGGGCCAATATAGACCTCTGCATACTGCTAAGATTCTGAGAAGTTACCCCATTTTTTTTTTTTTTTTTTTTTTTTACAGTAGTCATTTACTATGTGGATGGGTGGATGCATGCATGCCCAAACCTCTTACCCCACCCAAAATAAAGCCCTTGCTGGGTGCGTAGCCGTGTGTGCATGCCACTCTGGCCGTTCTTATCCGCTCTCTGGGGGCGTGCACAAAGTGGTGGCATTGCTAATGCAATGTCCTGCCTTGGTTGCCATGGCAACACAAGTCAAAGTTCATATCCAGCCAGCTCATAGGGCAAAGGTCGTATCCAGCTAGCTGGGGTGATGTCATCAAGGCAGCGATGACATATATAGGTGCCTATATAGGGGCAGGCAGCTTAGTTGCAGCCAGGCTTGCAACCAGGTAGGTAGCGTAGGTAGGTAGCTGGTAAGGTAAGTGCAGGCAGGTGTAGATCAAACCATTTTATTTCTATATATTTGGGGGGCCAATATAGACCTCTGCATACTGCTAAGATTCTGAGAAGTTACCCCATTTTTTTTTTTTTTTTTTTTTACAGTAGTCATTTACTATGTGGATGGGTGGATGCATGCATGCCCAAACCTCTTACCCCACCCAAAATAAAGCCCTTGCTGGGTGCGTAGCCGTGTGTGCATGCCACTCTGGCCGTTCTTATCCGCTCTCTGGGGGCGTGCACAAAGTGGTGGCATTGCTAATGCAATGTCCTGCCTTGGTTGCCATGGCAACACAAGTCAAAGTTCATATCCAGCCAGCTCATAGGGCAAAGGTCGTATCCAGCTAGCTGGGGTGATGTCATCAAGGCAGCGATGACATATATAGGTGCCTATATAGGGGCAGGCAGCTTAGTTGCAGCCAGGCTTGCAACCAGGTAGGTAGCGTAGGTAGGTAGCTGGTAAGGTAAGTGCAGGCAGGTGTAGATCAAACCATTTTATTTCTATATATTTGGGGGGCCAATATAGACCTCTGCATACTGCTAAGATTCTGAGAAGTTACCCCATTTTTTTTTTTTTTTTTTTTTTACAGTAGTCATTTACTATGTGGATGGGTGGATGCATGCATGCCCAAACCTCTTACCCCACCCAAAATAAAGCCCTTGCTGGGTGCGTAGCCGTGTGTGCATGCCACTCTGGCCGTTCTTATCCGCTCTCTGGGGGCGTGCACAAAGTGGTGGCATTGCTAATGCAATGTCCTGCCTTGGTTGCCATGGCAACACAAGTCAAAGTTCATATCCAGCCAGCTCATAGGGCAAAGGTCGTATCCAGCTAGCTGGGGTGATGTCATCAAGGCAGCGATGACATATATAGGTGCCTATATAGGGGCAGGCAGCTTAGTTGCAGCCAGGCTTGCAACCAGGTAGGTAGCGTAGGTAGGTAGCTGGTAAGGTAAGTGCAGGCAGGTGTAGATCAAACCATTTTATTTCTATATATTTGGGGGGCCAATATAGACCTCTGCATACTGCTAAGATTCTGAGAAGTTACCCCATTTTTTTTTTTTTTTTTTTTTTACAGTAGTCATTTACTATGTGGATGGGTGGATGCATGCATGCCCAAACCTCTTACCCCACCCAAAATAAAGCCCTTGCTGGGTGCGTAGCCGTGTGTGCATGCCACTCTGGCCGTTCTTATCCGCTCTCTGGGGGCGTGCACAAAGTGGTGGCATTGCTAATGCAATGTCCTGCCTTGGTTGCCATGGCAACACAAGTCAAAGTTCATATCCAGCCAGCTCATAGGGCAAAGGTCGTATCCAGCTAGCTGGGGTGATGTCATCAAGGCAGCGATGACATATATAGGTGCCTATATAGGGGCAGGCAGCTTAGTTGCAGCCAGGCTTGCAACCAGGTAGGTAGCGTAGGTAGGTAGCTGGTAAGGTAAGTGCAGGCAGGTGTAGATCAAACCATTTTATTTCTATATATTTGGGGGGCCAATATAGACCTCTGCATACTGCTAAGATTCTGAGAAGTTACCCCATTTTTTTTTTTTTTTTTTTACAGTAGTCATTTACTATGTGGATGGGTGGATGCATGCATGCCCAAACCTCTTACCCCACCCAAAATAAAGCCCTTGCTGGGTGCGTAGCCGTGTGTGCATGCCACTCTGGCCGTTCTTATCCGCTCTCTGGGGGCGTGCACAAAGTGGTGGCATTGCTAATGCAATGTCCTGCCTTGGTTGCCATGGCAACACAAGTCAAAGTTCATATCCAGCCAGCTCATAGGGCAAAGGTCGTATCCAGCTAGCTGGGGTGATGTCATCAAGGCAGCGATGACATATATAGGTGCCTATATAGGGGCAGGCAGCTTAGTTGCAGCCAGGCTTGCAACCAGGTAGGTAGCGTAGGTAGGTAGCTGGTAAGGTAAGTGCAGGCAGGTGTAGATCAAACCATTTTATTTCTATATATTTGGGGGGCCAATATAGACCTCTGCATACTGCTAAGATTCTGAGAAGTTACCCCATTTTTTTTTTTTTTTTTTACAGTAGTCATTTACTATGTGGATGGGTGGATGCATGCATGCCCAAACCTCTTACCCCACCCAAAATAAAGCCCTTGCTGGGTGCGTAGCCGTGTGTGCATGCCACTCTGGCCGTTCTTATCCGCTCTCTGGGGGCGTGCACAAAGTGGTGGCATTGCTAATGCATTGACCTGCCTTGGTTGCCATGGCAACACAAGTCAAAGTTCATATCCAGCCAGCTCATAGGGCAAAGGTCGTATCCAGCTAGCTGGGGTGATGTCATCAAGGCAGCGATGACATATATAGATGCCTATATAGGGGCAGGCAGCTTAGTTGCAGCCAGGCTTGCAACCAGGTAGGTAGCGTAGGTAGGTAGCTGGTAAGGTAAGTGCAGGCAGGTGTAGATCAAACCATTTTATTTCTATATTTTTGGGGGGCCAATATAGACCTCTGCATACTGCTAAGATTCTGAGAAGTTACCCCATTTTTTTTTTTTTTTTTTTTTTTTTTTTACAGTAGTCATTTACTATATGGATGGGTGGATGCATGCATGCCCAAACCTCTTACCCCACCCAAAATAAAGCCCTTGCTGGGTGCGTAGCCGTGTGTGCATGCCACTCTGGCCGTTCTTATCCGCTCTCTGGGGGCGTGCACAAAGTGGTGGCATTGCTAATGCATTGACCTGCCTTGGTTGCCATGGCAACACAAGTCAAAGTTCATATCCAGCCAGCTCATAGGGCAAAGGTCGTATCCAGCTAGCTGGGGGTGATGTCATCAAGGCAGCGATGACATATATAGATGCCTATATAGGGGCAGGCAGCTTAGTTGCAGCCAGGCTTGCAACCAGGTAGGTAGCGTAGGTAGGTAGCTGGTAAGGTAAGTGCAGGCAGGTGTAGATCAAAACCATTTTATTTCTATATATTTGGGGGGCCAATATAGACCTCTGCATACTGCTAAGATTCTGAGAAGTTACCCCATTTTTTTTTTTTTTTTTTTTACAGTAGTCATTTACTATATGGATGGGTGGATGCATGCATGCCCAAACCTCTTACCCCACCCAAAATAAAGCCCTTGCTGGGTGCGTAGCAGGTGTGTGCATGCCACTCTGGCCGTTCTTATCCGCTCTCTGGGGGCGTGCACAAAGTGGTGGCATTGCTAATGCATTGACCTGCCTTGGTTGCCATGGCAACACAAGTCAAAGTTCATATCCAGCCAGCTCATAGGGCAAAGGTCGTATCCAGCTAGCTGGGGTGATGTCATCAAGGCAGCGATGACATATATAGATGCCTATATAGGGGCAGGCAGCTTAGTTGCAGCCAGGCTTGCAACCAGGTAGGTAGCGTAGGTAGGTAGCTGGTAAGGTAAGTGCAGGCAGGTGTAGATCAAACATTTTATTTCTATATATTTGGGGGGCCAATATAGACCTCTGCATACTGCTAAGATTCTGAGAAGTTACCCCATTTTTTTTTTTTTTTTTTTACAGTAGTCATTTACTATATGGATGGGTGGATGCATGCATGCCCAAACCTCTTACCCCACCCAAAATAAAGCCCTTGCTGGGTGCGTAGCCGTGTGTGCATGCCACTCTGGCCGTTCTTATCCGCTCTCTGGGGGCGTGCACAAAGTGGTGGCATTGCTAATGCATTGACCTGCCTTGGTTGCCATGGCAACACAAGTCAAAGTTCATATCCAGCCAGCTCATAGGGCAAAGGTCGTATCCAGCTAGCTGGGGTGATGTCATCAAGGCAGCGATGACATATATAGATGCCTATATAGGGGCAGGCAGCTTAGTTGCAGCCAGGCTTGCAACCAGGTAGGTAGCGTAGGTAGGTAGCTGGTAAGGTAAGTGCAGGCAGGTGTAGATCAAACCATTTTATTTCTATATATTTGGGGGGCCAATATAGACCTCTGCATACTGCTAAGATTCTGAGAAGTTACCCCATTTTTTTTTTTTACAGTAGTCATTTACTATATGGATGGGTGGATGCATGCATGCCCAAACCTCTTACCCCACCCAAAATAAAGCCCTTGCTGGGTGCGTAGCCGTGTGTGCATGCCACTCTGGCCGTTCTTATCCGCTCTCTGGGGCGTGCACAAAGTGGTGGCATTGCTAATGCATTGACCTGCCTTGGTTGCCATGGCAACACAAGTCAAAGTTCATATCCAGCCAGCTCATAGGGCAAAGGTCGTATCCAGCTAGCTGGGGTGATGTCATCAAGGCAGCGATGACATATATAGATGCCTATATAGGGGCAGGCAGCTTAGTTGCAGCCAGGCTTGCAACCAGGTAGGTAGCGTAGGTAGGTAGCTGTAAGGTAAGTGCAGGCAGGTGTAGATCAAACCATTTTATTTCTATATATTTGGGGGGCCAATATAGACCTCTGCATACTGCTAAGATTCTGAGAAGTTACCCCATTTTTTTTTTTTACAGTAGTCATTTACTATATGGATGGGTGGATGCATGCATGCCCAAACCTCTTACCCCACCCAAAATAAAGCCCTTGCTGGGTGCGTAGCCGTGTGTGCATGCCACTCTGGTCGTTCTTATCCGCTCTCTGGGGGCGTGCACAAAGTGGTGGCATTGCTAATGCATTGACCTGCCTTGGTTGCCATGGCAACACAAGTCAAAGTTCATATCCAGCCAGCTCATAGGGCAAAGGTCGTATCCAGCTAGCTGGGGTGATGTCATCAAGGCAGCGATGACATATATAGATGCCTATATAGGGGCAGGCAGCTTAGTTGCAGCCAGGCTTGCAACCAGGTAGGTAGCGTAGGTAGGTAGCTGGTAAGGTAAGTGCAGGCAGGTGTAGATCAAACCATTTTATTTCTATATATTTGGGGGGCCAATATAGACCTCTGCATACTGCTAAGATTCTGAGAAGTTACCCCATTTTTTTTTTTTTTTTTTTACAGTAGTCATTTACTATATGGATGGGTGGATGCATGCATGCCCAAACCTCTTACCCCACCCAAAATAAAGCCCTTGCTGGGTGCGTAGCCGTGTGTGCATGCCACTCTGACCGTTCTTATCCGCTCTCTGGGGGCGTGCACAAGGTGGTGGCATTGCTAATGCATTGACCTGCCTTGGTTGCCATGGCAACACAAGTCAAAGTTCATATCCAGCCAGCTCATAGGGCAAAGGTCGTATCCAGCTAGCTGGGGTGATGTCATCAAGGCAGCGATGACATATATAGATGCCTATATAGGGGCAGGCAGCTTAGTTGCAGCCAGGCTTGCAACCAGGTAGGTAGCGTAGGTAGGTAGCTGGTAAGGTAAGTGCAGGCAGGTGTAGATCAAACCATTTTATTTCTATATATTTGGGGGGGCCAATATAGACCTCTGCATACTGCTAAGATTCTGAGAAGTTACCCCATTTTTTTTTTTTTTTTTTTTTTACAGTAGTCATTTACTATATGGATGGGTGGATGCATGCATGCCCAAACCTCTTACCCCACCCCAAAATAAAGCCCTTGCTGGGTGCGTAGCCGTGTGTGCATGCCACTCTGGCCGTTCTTATCCGCTCTCTGGGGGCGTGCACAAAGTGGTGGCATTGCTAATGCATTGACCTGCCTTGGTTGCCATGGCAACACAAGTCAAAGTTCATATCCAGCCAGCTCATAGGGCAAAGGTCGTATCCAGCTAGCTGGGGTGATGTCATCAAGGCAGCGATGACATATATAGATGCCTATATAGGGGCAGGCAGCTTAGTTGCAGCCAGGCTTGCAACCAGGTAGGTAGCGTAGGTAGGTAGCTGGTAAGGTAAGTGCAGGCAGGTGTAGATCAAACCATTTATTTCTATATATTTGGGGGGCCAATATAGACCTCTGCATACTGCTAAGATTCTGAGAAGTTACCCCATTTTTTTTTTTTTTTTTTTTTACAGTAGTCATTTACTATATGGATGGGTGGATGCATGCATGCCCAAACCTCTTACCCCACCCAAAATAAACCCCCTTGCTGGGTGCGTAGCCGTGTGTGCATGCCACTCTGGCCGTTCTTATCCGCTCTCTGGGGGCGTGCACAAAGTGGTGGCATTGCTAATGCATTGACCTGCCTTGGTTGCCATGGCAACACAAGTCAAAGTTCATATCCAGCCAGCTCATAGGGCAAAGGTCGTATCCAGCTAGCTGGGGTGATGTCATCAAGGCAGCGATGACATATATAGATGCCTATATAGGGGCAGGCAGCTTAGTTGCAGCCAGGCTTGCAACCAGGTAGGTAGCGTAGGTAGGTAGCTGGTAAGGTAAGTGCAGGCAGGTGTAGATCAAACCATTTTATTTCTATATATTTGGGGGGCCAATATAGACCTCTGCATACTGCTAAGATTCTGAGAAGTTACCCCATTTTTTTTTTTTTTTTTTACAGTAGTCATTTACTATATGGATGGGTGGATGCATGCATGCCCAAACCTCTTACCCCACCCAAAATAAAGCCCTTGCTGGGTGCGTAGCCGTGTGTGCATGCCACTCTGGCCGTTCTTATCCGCTCTCTGGGGGCGTGCACAAAGTGGTGGCATTGCTAATGCATTGACCTGCCTTGGTTGCCATGGCAACACAAGTCAAAGTTCATATCCAGCCAGCTCATAGGGCAAAGGTCGTATCCAGCTAGCTGGGGTGATGTTATCAAGGCAGCGATGACATATATAGATGCCTATATAGGGGCAGGCAGCTTAGTTGCAGCCAGGCTTGCAACCAGGTAGGTAGCGTAGGTAGGTAGCTGGTAAGGTAAGTGCAGGCAGGTGTAGATCAAACCATTTTATTTCTATATATTTGGGGGGCCAATATAGACCTCTGCATACTGCTAAGATTCTGAGAAGTTACCCCATTTTTTTTTTTTTTTTTACAGTAGTCATTTACTATATGGATGGGTGGATGCATGCATGCCCAAACCTCTTACCCCACCCAAAATAAAGCCCTTGCTGGGTGCGTAGCCGTGTGTGCATGCCAGTCTGGCCGTTCTTATCCGCTCTCTGGGGGCGTGCATAAAGTGGTGGCATTGCTAATGCATTGACCTGCCTTGGTTGCCATGGCAACACAAGTCAAAGTTCATATCCAGCCAGCTCATAGGGCAAAGGTCGTATCCAGCTAGCTGGGGTGATGTCATCAAGGCAGCGATGACATATATAGATGCCTATATAGGGGCAGGCAGCTTAGTTGCAGCCAGGCTTGCAACCAGGTAGGTAGCGTAGGTAGGTAGCTGGTAAGGTAAGTGCAGGCAGGTGTAGATCAAACCATTTTATTTCTATATATTTGGGGGGCCAATATAGACCTCTGCATACTGCTAAGATTCTGAGAAGTTACCCCATTTTTTTTTTTTTTTTTTTTACAGTAGTCATTTACTATATGATGGGTGGATGCATGCATGCCCAAACCTCTTACCCCACCCAAAATAAAGCCCTTGCTGGGTGCGTAGCCGTGTGTGCATGCCACTCTGGCCGTTCTTATCCGCTCTCTGGGGGCGTGCACAAAGTGGTGGCATTGCTAATGCATTGACCTGCCTTGGTTGCCATGGCAACACAAGTCAAAGTTCATATCCAGCCAGCTCATAGGGCAAAGGTCGTATCCAGCTAGCTGGGGTGATGTCATCAAGGCAGCGATGACATATATAGATGCCTACATAGGGGCAGGCAGCTTAGTTGCAGCCAGGCTTGCAACCAGGTAGGTAGCGTAGGTAGGTAGCTGGTAAGGTAAGTGCAGGCAGGTGTAGATCAAACCATTTTATTTCTATATATTTGGGGGGCCAATATAGACCTCTGCATACTGCTAAGATTCTGAGAAGTTACCCCATTTTTTTTTTTTTTTTTTTTTTTTTTTTACAGTAGTCATTTACTATATGGATGGGTGGATGCATGCATGCCCAAACCTCTTACCCCACCCAAAATAAAGCCCTTGCTGGGTGCGTAGCCGTGTGTGCATGCCACTCTGGCCGTTCTTATCCGCTCTCTGGGGGCGTGCACAAAGTGGTGGCATTGCTAATGCATTGACCTGCCTTGGTTGCCATGCAACACAAGTCAAAGTTCATATCCAGCCAGCTCATAGGGCAAAGGTCGTATCCAGCTAGCTGGGGTGATGTCATCAAGGCAGCGATGACATATATAGATGCCTACATAGGGGCAGGCAGCTTAGTTGCAGCCAGGCTTGCAACCAGGTAGGTAGCGTAGGTAGGTAGCTGGTAAGGTAAGTGCAGGCAGGTGTAGATCAAACCATTTTATTTCTATATATTTGGGGGGCCAATATAGACCTCTGCATACTGCTAAGATTCTGAGAAGTTACCCCATTTTTTTTTTTTTTTTTTTTACAGTAGTCATTTACTATATGGATGGGTGGATGCATGCATGCCCAAACCTCTTACCCCACCCAAAATAAAGCCCTTGCTGGGTGCGTAGCCGTGTGTGCATGCCACTCTGGCCGTTCTTATCCGCTCTCTGGGGGCGTGCACAAAGTGGTGGCATTGCTAATGCATTGACCTGCCTTGGTTGCCATGGCAACACAAGTCAAAGTTCATATCCAGCCAGCTCATAGGGCAAAGGTCGTATCCAGCTAGCTGGGGTGATGTCATCAAGGCAGCGATGACATATATAGATGCCTATATAGGGGCAGGCAGCTTAGTTGCAGCCAGGCTTGCAACCAGGTAGGTAGCGTAGGTAGGTAGCTGGTAAGGTAAGTGCAGGCAGGTGTAGATCAAACCATTTTATTTCTATATATTTGGGGGGCCAATATAGACCTCTGCATACTGCTAAGATTCTGAGAAGTTACCCCATTTTTTTTTTTTTTTTTTACAGTAGTCATTTACTATATGGATGGGTGGATGCATGCATGCCCAAACCTCTTACCCCACCCAAAATAAAGCCCTTGCTGGGTGCGTAGCCGTGTGTGCATGCCACTCTGGCCGTTCTTATCCGCTCTCTGGGGGCGTGCACAAAGTGGTGGCATTGCTAATGCATTGACCTGCCTTGGTTGCCATGGCAACACAAGTCAAAGTTCATATCCAGCCAGCTCATAGGGCAAAGGTCGTATCCAGCTAGCTGGGGTGATGTCATCAAGGCAGCGATGACATATATAGATGCCTATATAGGGGCAGGCAGCTTAGTTGCAGCCAGGCTTGCAACCAGGTAGGTAGCGTAGGTAGGTAGCTGGTAAGGTAAGTGCAGGCAGGTGTAGATCAAACCATTTTATTTCTATATATTTGGGGGGCCAATATAGACCTCTGCATACTGCTAAGATTCTGAGAAGTTACCCCATTTTTTTTTTTTACAGTAGTCATTTACTATATGGATGGGTGGATGCATGCATGCCCAAACCTCTTACCCCACCCAAAATAAAGCCCTTGCTGGGTGCGTAGCCGTGTGTGCATGCCACTCTGGCCGTTCTTATCCGCTCTCTGGGGGCGTGCACAAAGTGGTGGCATTGCTAATGCATTGACCTGCCTTGGTTGCCATGGCAACACAAGTCAAAGTTCATATCCAGCCAGCTCATAGGGCAAAGGTCGTATCCAGCTAGCTGGGGTGATGTCATCAAGGCAGCGATGACATATATAGATGCCTATATAGGGGCAGGCAGCTTAGTTGCAGCCAGGCTTGCAACCAGGTAGGTAGCGTAGGTAGGTAGCTGGTAAGGTAAGTGCAGGCAGGTGTAGATCAAACCATTTTATTTCTATATATTTGGGGGGCCAATATAGACCTCTGCATACTGCTAAGATTCTGAGAAGTTACCCCATTTTTTTTTTTTTTTTTTTTACAGTAGTCATTTACTATATGGATGGGTGGATGCATGCATGCCCAAACCTCTTACCCCACCCAAAATAAAGCCCTTGCTGGGTGCGTAGCCGTGTGTGCATGCCACTCTGGCCGTTCTTATCCGCTCTCTGGGGGCGTGCACAAGGTGGTGGCATTGCTAATGCATTGACCTGCCTTGGTTGCCATGGCAACACAAGTCAAAGTTCATATCCAGCCAGCTCATAGGGCAAAGGTCGTATCCAGCTAGCTGGGGTGATGTCATCAAGGCAGCGATGACATATATAGATGCCTATATAGGGGCAGGCAGCTTAGTTGCAGCCAGGCTTGCAACCAGGTAGGTAGCGTAGGTAGGTAGCTGGTAAGGTAAGTGCAGGCAGGTGTAGATCAAACCATTTTATTTCTATATATTTGGGGGGCCAATATAGACCTCTGCATACTGCTAAGATTCTGAGAAGTTACCCCATTTTTTTTTTTTTTTTTTTTTACAGTAGTCATTTACTATATGGATGGGTGGATGCATGCATGCCCAAACCTCTTACCCCACCCAAAATAAAGCCCTTGCTGGGTGCGTAGCCGTGTGTGCATGCCACTCTGGCCGTTCTTATCCGCTCTCTGGGGGCGTGCACAAAGTGGTGGCATTGCTAATGCATTGACCTGCCTTGGTTGCCATGGCAACACAAGTCAAAGTTCATATCCAGCCAGCTCATAGGGCAAAGGTCGTATCCAGCTAGCTGGGGTGATGTCATCAAGGCAGCGATGACATATATAGATGCCTATATAGGGGCAGGCAGCTTAGTTGCAGCCAGGCTTGCAACCAGGTAGGTAGCGTAGGTAGGTAGCTGGTAAGGTAAGTGCAGGCAGGTGTAGATCAAACCATTTTATTTCTATATATTTGGGGGGCCAATATAGACCTCTGCATACTGCTAAGATTCTGAGAAGTTACCCCATTTTTTTTTTTTTTTTTTACAGTAGTCATTTACTATATGGATGGGTGGATGCATGCATGCCCAAACCTCTTACCCCACCCAAAATAAAGCCCTTGCTGGGTGCGTAGCCGTGTGTGCATGCCACTCTGGCCGTTCTTATCCGCTCTCTGGGGGCGTGCACAAAGTGGTGGCATTGCTAATGCATTGACCTGCCTTGGTTGCCATGGCAACACAAGTCAAAGTTCATATCCAGCCAGCTCATAGGGCAAAGGTCGTATCCAGCTAGCTGGGGTGATGTCATCAAGGCAGCGATGACATATATAGATGCCTATATAGGGGCAGGCAGCTTAGTTGCAGCCAGGCTTGCAACCAGGTAGGTAGCGTAGGCAGGTAGCTGGTAAGGTAAGTGCAGGCAGGTGTAGATCAAACCATTTTATTTCTATATATTTGGGGGGCCAATATAGACCTCTGCATACTGCTAAGATTCTGAGAAGTTACCCCATTTTTTTTTTTTACAGTAGTCATTTACTATATGGATGGGTGGATGCATGCATGCCCAAACCTCTTACCCCACCCAAAATAAAGCCCTTGCTGGGTGCGTAGCCGTGTGTGCATGCCACTCTGGCCGTTCTTATCCGCTCTCTGGGGGCGTGCACAAAGTGGTGGCATTGCTAATGCATTGACCTGCCTTGGTTGCCATGGCAACACAAGTCAAAGTTCATATCCAGCCAGCTCATAGGGCAAAGGTCGTATCCAGCTAGCTGGGGTGATGTCATCAAGGCAGCGATGACATATATAGATGCCTATATAGGGGCAGGCAGCTTAGTTGCAGCCAGGCTTGCAACCAGGTAGGTAGCGTAGGCAGGTAGCTGGTAAGGTAAGTGCAGGCAGGTGTAGATCAAACCATTTTATTTCTATATATTTGGGGGGCCAATATAGACCTCTGCATACTGCTAAGATTCTGAGAAGTTACCCCATTTTTTTTTTTTTTTTTTTTTTACAGTAGTCATTTACTATATGGATGGGTGGATGCATGCATGCCCAAACCTCTTACCCCACCCAAAATAAAGCCCTTGCTGGGTGCGTAGCCGTGTGTGCATGCCACTCTGGCCGTTCTTATCCGCTCTCTGGGGGCGTGCACAAAGTGGTGGCATTGCTAATGCATTGACCTGCCTTGGTTGCCATGGCAACACAAGTCAAAGTTCATATCCAGCCAGCTCATAGGGCAAAGGTCGTATCCAGCTAGCTGGGGTGATGTCATCAAGGCAGCGATGACATATATAGATGCCTATATAGGGGCAGGCAGCTTAGTTGCAGCCAGGCTTGCAACCAGGTAGGTAGCGTAGGTAGGTAGCTGGTAAGGTAAGTGCAGGCAGGTGTAGATCAAACCATTTTATTTCTATATATTTGGGGGGCCAATATAGACCTCTGCATACTGCTAAGATTCTGAGAAGTTACCCCATTTTTTTTTTTTTTTTTTACAGTAGTCATTTACTATATGGATGGGTGGATGCATGCATGCCCAAACCTCTTACCCCACCCAAAATAAAGCCCTTGCTGGGTGCGTAGCCGTGTGTGCATGCCACTCTGGCCGTTCTTATCCGCTCTCTGGGGGCGTGCACAAGGTGGTGGCATTGCTAATGCATTGACCTGCCTTGGTTGCCATGGCAACACAAGTCAAAGTTCATATCCAGCCAGCTCATAGGGCAAAGGTCGTATCCAGCTAGCTGGGGTGATGTCATCAAGGCAGCGATGACATATATAGATGCCTATATAGGGGCAGGCAGCTTAGTTGCAGCCAGGCTTGCAACCAGGTAGGTAGCGTAGGTAGGTAGCTGGTAAGGTAAGTGCAGGCAGGTGTAGATCAAACCATTTTATTTCTATATATTTGGGGGGCCAATATAGACCTCTGCATACTGCTAAGATTCTGAGAAGTTACCCCATTTTTTTTTTTTACAGTAGTCATTTACTATATGGATGGGTGGATGCATGCATGCCCAAACCTCTTACCCCACCCAAAATAAAGCCCTTGCTGGGTGCGTAGCCGTGTGTGCATGCCACTCTGGCCGTTCTTATCCGCTCTCTGGGGGCGTGCACAAAGTGGTGGCATTGCTAATGCATTGACCTGCCTTGGTTGCCATGGCAACACAAGTCAAAGTTCATATCCAGCCAGCTCATAGGGCAAAGGTCGTATCCAGCTAGCTGGGGTGATGTCATCAAGGCAGCGATGACATATATAGATGCCTATATAGGGGCAGGCAGCTTAGTTGCAGCCAGGCTTGCAACCAGGTAGGTAGCGTAGGTAGGTAGCTGGTAAGGTAAGTGCAGGCAGGTGTAGATCAAACCATTTTATTTCTATATATTTGGGGGGCCAATATAGACCTCTGCATACTGCTAAGATTCTGAGAAGTTACCCCATTTTTTTTTTTTTTTTTTTTACAGTAGTCATTTACTATATGGATGGGTGGATGCATGCATGCCCAAACCTCTTACCCCACCCAAAATAAAGCCCTTGCTGGGTGCGTAGCCGTGTGTGCATGCCACTCTGGCCGTTCTTATCCGCTCTCTGGGGGCGTGCACAAAGTGGTGGCATTGCTAATGCATTGACCTGCCTTGGTTGCCATGGCAACACAAGTCAAAGTTCATATCCAGCCAGCTCATAGGGCAAAGGTCGTATCCAGCTAGCTGGGGTGATGTCATCAAGGCAGCGATGACATATATAGATGCCTATATAGGGGCAGGCAGCTTAGTTGCAGCCAGGCTTGCAACCAGGTAGGTAGCGTAGGCAGGTAGCTGGTAAGGTAAGTGCAGGCAGGTGTAGATCAAACCATTTTATTTCTATATATTTGGGGGGCCAATATAGACCTCTGCATACTGCTAAGATTCTGAGAAGTTACCCCATTTTTTTTTTTTTTTTTTTACAGTAGTCATTTACTATATGGATGGGTGGATGCATGCATGCCCAAACCTCTTACCCCACCCAGACTGCATTGACCTCCATGCCTTAACCCCTTGGCATATACCCACCGCCGCCAGGAAATAACAACACAAGACAACTTCTTCCTTTGCTGGGTGGAGATCGGCCACAGCTTTTATTTAACTTTTCTCAACTCTTTTATCGTAAACCGGCACTCTCCAGTGCCAACTCAAACCGGTCCAAAAACAGCCGTGGTATGCCACCGGCGGACTCCCGCCGTACATGTCTGGCTGTTCCCCAAACCATCAACAGAATATTCAGGCCAAGAAGGAGCCCTGTGAACCCTACACAGGGCTACGACCACCACCCAACAGGAAGAGTGCTTGCTCAATCCCATCCTGTAAACCGGACAAGAAAATGTCATGCCCAATCTCACTTAGGTGAACACCATCAGAGGACATTAAGCCACGGTTATCACCCTCCAGTTGGCGATGTCGAACCACGACACCAGAACGGGCCCGCACGAACCGTGACATTCTAGCATTTAGAGTCTGCCTGGAACGCTCAATCGCCAGAGGGTCCCTTGCATACTGCCACATCACCCGAGGAACGACCTCCGACCACACCAAGACAAATTCCGAAAACAACGGACCGAAACGCAGGATGTCCGCACGCATAAGTGCCATGAGCTCATTGATCTTGGCGTGACAGAGGTCGTTCCCACCAGCATGAACCACTAGAATGACAGGGCCAGAGGTAACCCCGGCAATGGACATGACCTCCGAGAGAACCTGAGGCCAACGCAGCCCCCGGATGCCCCTCCAGAAAACTTCGATGTGACGAAAACCCAGGCTCCTGCCACCAGGACGAATCTCGGCCCGCTGGCCAGCCCGGAAGATATAGGAGTGACCGAGAATCCACACGGTCGGGGGAACCACATCTAAAAGGAAAAACAATGATATTACAAAAGCAAATCCGGCCTAACATATCGAGCGTAGCACGCCGAGCGCCAGCGACCAATTCGCATAACCGCCGACTCGGGCAAACCCGCTCTCGCCGCCTCCGTGGCCGCCCCGATGCGGAAGGAGTGCGTACCATACTCCCTCGGGGACAAACCCAATGCAGTCAGCAGCTTGCGCAACATATGCCGAAATTGAAAAACCGTAAGCGGTGTGCCATCCTGATGGACCAAAAAACGTTCAGAGCTGACCCGAATGTTGTTATAATCATTGACTAAGCGCACCGGGCAGACCACGCCATCAACCGACCATAGCGGCAGCCACGCACCCCGACCATACTGATCAGTCTTCGACCGCCTAATTTTTACCCGGACCGTCCCTTCGCCGACCATCACATCATCGCCGCGCAGACCCCCTGGTTTAAGCTTAGAAGGAGGCAAGAGCTCGCCTATCCGTAGCGCGCCAAAAAAGGCGAGGCCAAAAGCCACAGCAAACAGTGCACTCTCATAAGGAGAACTGCACGCCGCCGGTAAATTTTGGATCATACGAACAAGTAACTGATACGAAATCGGACGCCGCTGATCCACCTTCACCTTTTCCTTCTTCCACCCTTTCAAGGCTTGCCTAATCAGGAAAGCCCTGGTAACGTCCCCCCAACCCAACAGCTTAAAGTAAAACGACACCCCAGAAAGCTTACGCTGCGCAACACAACCAGACGCCCCAGACGCCCTGATGGCCATCAAAAACTCAACCGTGATCTCCAACCTTACAGACTCCTCACCAGCCGCATCTCGTCCACGGGCCAACGAGCACCACTCCTCCCACGCCTTACCATGTAATCTCCAGGTCGCAGGCGTCACCGAAGCGGCAATCATCTCCATCATTCGAGGTCCACGAGATTCCAAAGGTTCACCGGGCAAGGGCAGCCCGACTCCTGGGCCCCCGGCAGGAGCTCTCTGAAATCCTGCCAATTAAAACGGGACAACGCATCAGCAATGGAATTCTGCACGCCTGGTACATGACGAGACCGGAAGTAGATATTATAATCTAAGCAACGCAGAACTAAGTGCCGCAAGAGATTAATGACCGGAGGAGAGGAGGAGGACAGGCTATTAATACAGCGGACCACCCCTAAATTGTCAGACCAGAAACATATGTGTTTATTGGCGAGGCGGGGGCCCCAGATCTCGACCGCCACCACAATGGGGAACAGTTCAAGCAAGGTGAGGTTTCTGCAGAAACCCAACTCGCACCACTCCACCGGCCATGCCTCTGCGCACCATTCATCACCTAGGATAGCCCCGAAACCAACAGAACCCGCCGCATCAGTAAAGAGGGCCAACTCGTCATTGGTCATCCTAGTACCCATTAGGCAGGTGCGGCCATTGTAGGAGCCAAGGAACTCCTTCCAGACCCTGAGGTCCGCCTTCAAAATGCCGGTAATGCGGATGCGATGCTCGGGGAGACGAATGCCTTTGGTGGCCAATGACAGCCGTCTGCAAAAAATACGCCCCATTGGCATGACGCGGCAGGCGAAAACAAGAAGGCCCAACAAAGACTGCATCTGCCTAAGGGTGACCTTAGATACGGCAAAAAACCCATCAATCAAATCCTCCAGTTTTTTTAATTTATCCAGAGGAAGGCGGAAAACCATGGCCACAGTGTCTATCTCAATACCCAAGAAGGTAAGAACCGTGGCAGGGCCCTCCGTCTTTTCCCCCGACAAAGGGACCCCAAAACGGTGCATGAAAAACTGAAACGTGGACAACAGAAACTGGCAGGAAGAATCCTGCGGCGAACCCACAAAAAAGAAGTCGTCCAGGTAATGTATAACAGAACTAGAGCCAGTTTCATAACGCACCACCCACTCCAAGAAGGAGCTGAAAATTTCAAAAAAGTGGCACGAAATGGAACATCCCATAGGCATGCACATGTCATAGTAGAATCTGCCTTCCCACCGGAACCCGAGCAAATGAAAACAATCAGGATGTACAGGCAGCAGTCGGAAGGCAGATTCCACATCAGATTTGGCCAAGAGAGCCCCCCTCCCCGCTTTTCTAACTAACATGACTGCCTTGTCAAACGACACATAAGAGACTGATGCATCATCCGCCGAGATACCGTCGTTGACCGACGAACCCTTCGGATACGACAGATGATGAATGAGTCTGAATTTACCCGGCTCCTTTTTAGGAACGACTCCCAGAGGAGAGATCCTCAGGTTATAAAAGGGGGGCGCATCAAAGGGGCCAGCGACCCTACCAAGCGCGACTTCTTTTGCAACCTTTTCACCAGTGACCACAGCATGTTCGCGGGCCGACTTTAAATTATCAGAAAACTGAGGTTGACCTGAATACTTAAACGGGATAAAGAAACCAAACCGAAAACCTTCTAACAAAACAGCCGCCTCAGAACTATTGGGGTAACTGTCTAGCCAAGGGCGCATCGCGATTACGCTCACTGGCGTCCTTGACCTCGGCAGTTGCTGGCTTACTAAGTTGTCGGATAGAGGGCCTGGGGCATCGCAGGGCTGTATGAGCTCCCCCACAGGAGGAGCATTCATGTTTGTATTTGCACAATCCTGCGAACCGACAACTGCCCTCGTTAAAGAGCCAACATGAACCTGGTCTGCGCACGGCCACCGACCCTGAGGCTGAAACTCCCCCGGGACCAGTGGCCGCGGCCTGAAAGGGCTGCACTTTAGGTGCCATCATCAGGCGAAGCCACACGTCCGTGGCCCTGACCCCCCAGCCGATCTCCGGCTGCAACGCCAGGCGCCGCCGGAAGTCTTCATCATAACGCCACCAGGCGGATCCCCCATGTGACTTGTATGCACTGTAGATGCTGTCAAAATAGACAAACAACGCCGTGCATCGCTCCGGGTACTTCTGACCCATGACACAGCCTAACACCGAAAAAGCCTGAATCCAATTATTCATGGTCCTAGCGACACGAGGCTTTCTGAATTCGGTGGTCCTATTGCTGTCAGGAAAAGCCCGACGTTCCTTATCCACCGTAAACTGGTCGGCCGAAATAAGGGACCAAATGTCCACATATTGATTAGTCCATATCTTATCTTTAGTTTCCGCATCCAGATGCGCACCCAAAGGGCTGATACCACAGAAGAAAGCCTCCTTGTAGATACCAGCCCTAGGTGGGGGAGGCTTAGAAACCGCAGATACGGCCGGGGTGCTGACAGTGGGTGAGGAAAGCTTACACAAAATAGATTGCAAAGCAGAGAGTACCTCATTGTTACCTGATTCACCCGCGCCCCAAGCCCCCGTAAAATTGAACTCACCACTCCCTGAAGCGACCGATTCAAATGACGAAGCAGGCGGAGGAACGAACGGTCCCACCGGGTCAGAAACGGGGATGACTGCAGGAACAGGAACCACCACCGGCTGGGATGACTTCCTAGATGAGGGAGAATATTCGCGCCGACTACGGTGACCCCTTGGGCTCCGACCAGAGACCTCCGAGGCGTTCGTTGAACCGTCAGAAGTCGACGGGGACCGCCAGCGGGAGGACCTGGAACGCCTACGGCTGTCGGAGACCTTGGATCGTCGTCTGGAGTTGCGATGATAGTAACCAGACGACCGGCGGCGGTGGTAGTGCCGCGGGCTCTGTGAGGAAGATGAAGAGCGGGATCTGCGCCGGCTGGAAGCACTCCCGCGGGACATCGCTCTGGCAGGTGGGCACTGCAACGGGGGCTCATTGTGGGGAGGAGGGGCTAGGCTGCCACTGGCTAGTACAGGAGCAGCAGACACATGCCCTGCGGTAGGGACAACAGGTGGCAGTGCCAGCTCACTAATGGAAGGCCGGGCAAAAGTAGAAACAGCCACCTCAGATGCTACCGAGCTGCAAACCGGCGCAGCCTCTGGAAGACTAGTGGTGGCTGGCTGCTCTGATGGGAGAGGGGCATCATCGGATGAAATACTGGCTGTACCTCCCATTCTTAGCCAGGGAGAGGCACAAATTAGGCTAGGAAATAGGGCAGAGGCCGGGGGTTGCTGTGTGGCCGCCTGCACAGCAACACCGGGATAGGAGGGGTTAACAAATTGCCGGCGCTCAGAGGTGGACGGGGCCGACACCGGCAGTGAGGGCAGAGGTCCTGGAGCGGAGCTGGCGGCAGTAGCAACAGCAGAGCGGGTGGGGGAGGGAGATTGTCGGGAAGAGGAGCGGGAGCTGACCTGAGGACGGGCAGGAGCAGTGTGCTGCGCAGCGCCGGCACGGCGGGACCTACCACGTGAGGAACCGGAAGCCGGAAGTGACGTGCTGGGGCTGAGCCGGTCAGGAGCGCGTGTGCGCCGCGCCGAGCGCCTGCCAGCGCCGGCAGACGGAGGTGAACGGGGAACCGGAGGGGGGCTGAACGCAGACAGGAACCTGCTGAGCCAGCCCTCACCCTCCGTAGCGGCACGCGCCTGCAGCGCGGCCATCAGAGACTCATCAGCCGCAGCCATGGACGAACCACTTCTGAAAACCGCTAAGTGGTGCAGTGACAGTAAAACCGCCCCCCAGGTCCATATATACAGGTACCCGCCTCCTTTACTAAAATCGCTCCCATAGGGTCAAAAAAACGCGAAGGCCAGGGATTGGATGTATGCTAAATAGGGATGAGGAAAGGAGGAGGGGGAGAGGAGGAGAGAGGAAAAACCTCTGGCAGAGAACTTAACCCTTTCCTGGCGGCCATAAGCATGCACCATACCACCATGGAGAATGACACATGCAGTCCGCCTGCGCCCTTCCTAATCAGTCGGGCACCCTACAAAATAAAGCCCTTGCTGGGTGCGTAGCCGTGTGTGCATGCCACTCTGGCCGTTCTTATCCGCTCTCTGGGGGCGTGCACAAAGTGGTGGCATTGCTAATGCATTGACCTGCCTTGGTTGCCATGGCAACACAAGTCAAAGTTCATATCCAGCCAGCTCATAGGGCAAAGGTCGTATCCAGCTAGCTGGGGTGATGTCATCAAGGCAGCGATGACATATATAGATGCCTATATAGGGGCAGGCAGCTTAGTTGCAGCCAGGCTTGCAACCAGGTAGGTAGCGTAGGTAGGTAGCTGGTAAGGTAAGTGCAGGCAGGTGTAGATCAAACCATTTTATTTCTATATATTTGGGGGGCCAATATAGACCTCTGCATACTGCTAAGATTCTGAGAAGTTACCCCATTTTTTTTTTTTACAGTAGTCATTTACTATATGGATGGGTGGATGCATGCATGCCCAAACCTCTTACCCCACCCAAAATAAAGCCCTTGCTGGGTGCGTAGCCGTGTGTGCATGCCACTCTGGCCGTTCTTATCCGCTCTCTGGGGGCGTGCACAAAGTGGTGGCATTGCTAATGCATTGACCTGCCTTGGTTGCCATGGCAACACAAGTCAAAGTTCATATCCAGCCAGCTCATAGGGCAAAGGTCGTATCCAGCTAGCTGGGGTGATGTCATCAAGGCAGCGATGACATATATAGATGCCTATATAGGGGCAGGCAGCTTAGTTGCAGCCAGGCTTGCAACCAGGTAGGTAGCGTAGGTAGGTAGCTGGTAAGGTAAGTGCAGGCAGGTGTAGATCAAACCATTTTATTTCTATATATTTGGGGGGCCAATATAGACCTCTGCATACTGCTAAGATTCTGAGAAGTTACCCCATTTTTTTTTTTTACAGTAGTCATTTACTATATGGATGGGTGGATGCATGCATGCCCAAACCTCTTACCCCACCCAAAATAAAGCCCTTGCTGGGTGCGTAGCCGTGTGTGCATGCCACTCTGGCCGTTCTTATCCGCTCTCTGGGGGCGTGCACAAGGTGGTGGCATTGCTAATGCATTGACCTGCCTTGGTTGCCATGGCAACACAAGTCAAAGTTCATATCCAGCCAGCTCATAGGGCAAAGGTCGTATCCAGCTAGCTTGGGTGATGTCATCAAGGCAGCGATGACATATATAGATGCCTATATAGGGGCAGGCAGCTTAGTTGCAGCCAGGCTTGCAACCAGGTAGGTAGCGTAGGTAGGTAGCTGGTAAGGTAAGTGCAGGCAGGTGTAGATCAAACCATTTTATTTCTATATATTTGGGGGGCCAATATAGACCTCTGCATACTGCTAAGATTCTGAGAAGTTACCCCATTTTTTTTTTTTACAGTAGTCATTTACTATATGGATGGGTGGATGCATGCATGCCCAAACCTCTTACCCCACCCAAAATAAAGCCCTTGCTGGGTGCGTAGCCGTGTGTGCATGCCACTCTGGCCGTTCTTATCCGCTCTCTGGGGGCGTGCACAAAGTGGTGGCATTGCTAATGCATTGACCTGCCTTGGTTGCCATGGCAACACAAGTCAAAGTTCATATCCAGCCAGCTCATAGGGCAAAGGTCGTATCCAGCTAGCTGGGGTGATGTCATCAAGGCAGCGATGACATATATAGATGCCTATATAGGGGCAGGCAGCTTAGTTGCAGCCAGGCTTGCAACCAGGTAGGTAGCGTAGGTAGGTAGCTGGTAAGGTAAGTGCAGGCAGGTGTAGATCAAACCATTTTATTTCTATATATTTGGGGGGCCAATATAGACCTCTGCATACTGCTAAGATTCTGAGAAGTTACCCCATTTTTTTTTTTTTTTTTTTTTACAGTAGTCATTTACTATATGGATGGGTGGATGCATGCATGCCCAAACCTCTTACCCCACCCAAAATAAAGCCCTTGCTGGGTGCGTAGCCGTGTGTGCATGCCACTCTGGCCGTTCTTATCCGCTCTCTGGGGGCGTGCACAAAGTGGTGGCATTGCTAATGCATTGACCTGCCTTGGTTGCCATGGCAACACAAGTCAAAGTTCATATCCAGCCAGCTCATAGGGCAAAGGTCGTATCCAGCTAGCTGGGGTGATGTCATCAAGGCAGCGATGACATATATAGATGCCTATATAGGGGCAGGCAGCTTAGTTGCAGCCAGGCTTGCAACCAGGTAGGTAGCGTAGGCAGGTAGCTGGTAAGGTAAGTGCAGGCAGGTGTAGATCAAACCATTTTATTTCTATATATTTGGGGGGCCAATATAGACCTCTGCATACTGCTAAGATTCTGAGAAGTTACCCCATTTTTTTTTTTTTTTTTACAGTAGTCATTTACTATATGGATGGGTGGATGCATGCATGCCCAAACCTCTTACCCCACCCAAAATAAAGCCCTTGCTGGGTGCGTAGCCGTGTGTGCATGCCACTCTGGCCGTTCTTATCCGCTCTCTGGGGGCGTGCACAAAGTGGTGGCATTGCTAATGCATTGACCTGCCTTGGTTGCCATGGCAACACAAGTCAAAGTTCATATCCAGCCAGCTCATAGGGCAAAGGTCGTATCCAGCTAGCTGGGGTGATGTCATCAAGGCAGCGATGACATATATAGATGCCTATATAGGGGCAGGCAGCTTAGTTGCAGCCAGGCTTGCAACCAGGTAGGTAGCGTAGGTAGGTAGCTTGTAAGGTAAGTGCAGGCAGGTGTAGATCAAACCATTTTATTTCTATATATTTGGGGGGCCAATATAGACCTCTGCATACTGCTAAGATTCTGAGAAGTTACCCCATTTTTTTTTTTTTTTTACAGTAGTCATTTACTATATGGATGGGTGGATGCATGCATGCCCAAACCTCTTACCCCACCCAAAATAAAGCCCTTGCTGGGTGCGTAGCCGTGTGTGCATGCCACTCTGGCCGTTCTTATCCGCTCTCTGGGGGCGTGCACAAAGTGGTGGCATTGCTAATGCATTGACCTGCCTTGGTTGCCATGGCAACACAAGTCAAAGTTCATATCCAGCCAGCTCATAGGGCAAAGGTCGTATCCAGCTAGCTGGGGTGATGTCATCAAGGCAGCGATGACATATATAGATGCCTATATAGGGGCAGGCAGCTTAGTTGCAGCCAGGCTTGCAACCAGGTAGGTAGCGTAGGTAGGTAGCTGGTAAGGTAAGTGCAGGCAGGTGTAGATCAAACCATTTTATTTCTATATGTTTGGGGGGCCAATATAGACCTCTGCATACTGCTAAGATTCTGAGAAGTTACCCCATTTTTTTTTTTTTTTTTTTTTACAGTAGTCATTTACTATATGGATGGGTGGATGCATGCATGCCCAAACCTCTTACCCCACCCAAAATAAAGCCCTTGCTGGGTGCGTAGCCGTGTGTGGATGCCACTCTGGCCGTTCTTATCCGCTCTCTGGGGGCGTGCACAAAGTGGTGGCATTGCTAATGCATTGACCTGCCTTGGTTGCCATGGCAACACAAGTCAAAGTTCATATCCAGCCAGCTCATAGAGCAAAGGTCGTATCCAGCTAGCTGGGGTGATGTCATCAAGGCAGCGATGACATATATAGATGCCTATATAGGGGCAGGCAGCTTAGTTGCAGCCAGGCTTGCAACCAGGTAGGTAGCGTAGGCAGGTAGCTGGTAAGGTAAGTGCAGGCAGGTGTAGATCAAACCATTTTATTTCTATATATTTGGGGGGCCAATATAGACCTCTGCATACTGCTAAGATTCTGAGAAGTTACCCCATTTTTTTTTTTTACAGTAGTCATTTACTATATGGATGGGTGGATGCATGCATGCCCAAACCTCTTACCCCACCCAAAATAAAGCCCTTGCTGGGTGCGTAGCCGTGTGTGCATGCCACTCTGGCCGTTCTTATCCGCTCTCTGGGGGCGTGCACAAAGTGGTGGCATTGCTAATGCATTGACCTGCCTTGGTTGCCATGGCAACACAAGTCAAAGTTCATATCCAGCCAGCTCATAGGGCAAAGGTCGTATCCAGCTAGCTGGGGTGATGTCATCAAGGCAGCGATGACATATATAGATGCCTATATAGGGGCAGGCAGCTTAGTTGCAGCCAGGCTTGCAACCAGGTAGGTAGCGTAGGCAGGTAGCTGGTAAGGTAAGTGCAGGCAGGTGTAGATCAAACCATTTTATTTCTATATATTTGGGGGGCCAATATAGACCTCTGCATACTGCTAAGATTCTGAGAAGTTACCCCATTTTTTTTTTTTTTTTTACAGTAGTCATTTACTATATGGATGGGTGGATGCATGCATGCCCAAACCTCTTACCCCACCCAAAATAAAGCCCTTGCTGGGTGCGTAGCCGTGTGTGCATGCCACTCTGGCCGTTCTTATCCGCTCTCTGGGGGCGTGCACAAAGTGGTGGCATTGCTAATGCATTGACCTGCCTTGGTTGCCATGGCAACACAAGTCAAAGTTCATATCCAGCCAGCTCATAGGGCAAAGGTCGTATCCAGCTAGCTGGGGTGATGTCATCAAGGCAGCGATGACATATATAGATGCCTATATAGGGGCAGGCAGCTTAGTTGCAGCCAGGCTTGCAACCAGGTAGGTAGCGTAGGTAGGTAGCTTGTAAGGTAAGTGCAGGCAGGTGTAGATCAAACCATTTTATTTCTATATATTTGGGGGGCCAATATAGACCTCTGCATACTGCTAAGATTCTGAGAAGTTACCCCATTTTTTTTTTTTTTTTTACAGTAGTCATTTACTATATGGATGGGTGGATGCATGCATGCCCAAACCTCTTACCCCACCCAAAATAAAGCCCTTGCTGGGTGCGTAGCCGTGTGTGCATGCCACTCTGGCCGTTCTTATCCGCTCTCTGGGGGCGTGCACAAAGTGGTGGCATTGCTAATGCATTGACCTGCCTTGGTTGCCATGGCAACACAAGTCAAAGTTCATATCCAGCCAGCTCATAGGGCAAAGGTCGTATCCAGCTAGCTGGGGTGATGTCATCAAGGCAGCGATGACATATATAGATGCCTATATAGGGGCAGGCAGCTTAGTTGCAGCCAGGGTTGCAACCAGGTAGGTAGCGTAGGTAGGTAGCTGGTAAGGTAAGTGCAGGCAGGTGTAGATCAAACCATTTTATTTCTATATATTTGGGGGGCCAATATAGACCTCTGCATACTGCTAAGATTCTGAGAAGTTACCCCATTTTTTTTTTTTTTTTTTTACAGTAGTCATTTACTATATGGATGGGTGGATGCATGCATGCCCAAACCTCTTACCCCACCCAAAATAAAGCCCTTGCTGGGTGCGTAGCCGTGTGTGCATGCCACTCTGGCCGTTCTTATCCGCTCTCTGGGGGCGTGCACAAAGTGGTGGCATTGCTAATGCATTGACCTGCCTTGGTTGCCATGGCAACACAAGTCAAAGTTCATATCCAGCCAGCTCATAGGGCAAAGGTCGTATCCAGCTAGCTGGGGTGATGTCATCAAGGCAGCGATGACATATATAGATGCCTATATAGGGGCAGGCAGCTTAGTTGCAGCCAGGCTTGCAACCAGGTAGGTAGCGTAGGTAGGTAGCTGGTAAGGTAAGTGCAGGCAGGTGTAGATCAAACCATTTTATTTCTATATATTTGGGGGGCCAATATAGACCTCTGCATACTGCTAAGATTCTGAGAAGTTACCCCATTTTTTTTTTTTTTTTTTTTTTTACAGTAGTCATTTACTATGTGGATGGGTGGATGCATGCATGCCCAAACCTCTTACCCCACCCAAAATAAAGCCCTTGCTGGGTGCGTAGCCGTGTGTGCATGCCACTCTGGCCGTTCTTATCCGCTCTCTGGGGGCGTGCACAAAGTGGTGGCATTGCTAATGCATTGACCTGCCTTGGTTGCCATGGCAACACAAGTCAAAGTTCATATCCAGCCAGCTCATAGGGCAAAGGTCGTATCCAGCTAGCTGGGGTGATGTCATCAAGGCAGCGATGACATATATAGATGCCTACATAGGGGCAGGCAGCTTAGTTGCAGCCAGGCTTGCAACCAGGTAGGTAGCGTAGGTAGGTAGCTGGTAAGGTAAGTGCAGGCAGGTGTAGATCAAACCATTTTATTTCTATATATTTGGGGGGCCAATATAGACCTCTGCATACTGCTAAGATTCTGAGAAGTTACCCCATTTTTTTTTTTTTTTTTTTACAGTAGTCATTTACTATGTGGATGGGTGGATGCATGCATGCCCAAACCTCTTACCCCACCCAAAATAAAGCCCTTGCTGGGTGCGTAGCCGTGTGTGCATGCCACTCTGGCCGTTCTTATCCGCTCTCTGGGGGCGTGCACAAAGTGGTGGCATTGCTAATGCATTGACCTGCCTTGGTTGCCATGGCAACACAAGTCAAAGTTCATATCCAGCCAGCTCATAGGGCAAAGATCGTATCCAGCTAGCTGGGGTGATGTCATCAAGGCAGCGATGACATATATAGGTGCCTATATAGGGGCAGGCAGCTTAGTTGCAGCCAGGCTTGCAACCAGGTAGGTAGCGTAGGTAGGTAGCTGGTAAGGTAAGTGCAGGCAGGTGTAGATCAAACCATTTTATTTCTATATATTTGGGGGGCCAATATAGACCTCTGCATACTGCTAAGATTCTGAGAAGTTACCCCATTTTTTTTTTTATTTTTACAGTAGTCATTTACTATGTGGATGGGTGGATGCATGCATGCCCAAACCTCTTACCCCACCCAAAATAAAGCCCTTGCTGGGTGCGTAGCCGTGTGTGCATGCCACTCTGGCCGTTCTTATCCGCTCTCTGGGGGCGTGCACAAAGTGGTGGCATTGCTAATGCATTGTCCTGCCTTGGTTGCCATGGCAACACAAGTCAAAGTTCATATCCAGCCAGCTCATAGGGCAAAGGTCGTATCCAGCTAGCTGGGGTGATGTCATCAAGGCAGCGATGACATATATAGGTGCCTATATAGGGGCAGGCAGCTTAGTTGCAGCCAGGCTTGCAACCAGGTAGGTAGCGTAGGTAGGTAGCTGGTAAGGTAAGTGCAGGCAGGTGAAGATCAAACCATTTTATTTCTATATATTTGGGGGGCCAATATAGACCTCTGCATACTGCTAAGATTCTGAGAAGTTACCCCATGTTTTTTTTTTTTTTTTTACAGTAGTCATTTACTATGTGGATGGGTGGATGCATGCATGCCCAAACCTCTTACCCCACCCAAATAAAGCCCTTGCTGGGTGCGTAGCCGTGTGTGCATGACACTCTGGCCGTTCTTATCCGCTCTCTGGGGGCGTGCACAAAGTGGTGGCATTGCTAATGCATTGACCTGCCTTGGTTGCCATGGCAACACAAGTCAAAGTTCATATCCAGCCAGCTCATAGGGCAAAGGTCGTATCCAGCTAGCTGGGGTGATGTCATCAAGGCAGCGATGACATATATAGGCATACCTCCCAACTTTTGCAAAGAGCAAAGAGGGACATGTGTGCCGTGGTCCCCATAGCCACGCCCTCATAGCGACCCTCCATAGCCACGCCCCCATAGCAACCCTCCATAGCCACGCCCCCCATAGCAACCCTCCATAGCCACTCCCCTACAGTCACCACATGCTGCTGACTGAATAGTGCCTTATACAGTATCCAATCCCGCCAAAAATGCCCTATATAGTATCCAATCCCCCATTATAGTGCCCCACATAGTATCCAATGCCCCCATATAGTGCCCCACATAGTGTCCAATCCCCCACATAGTGCCCCACATAGAATCCAATCCCCCACATAGTGCCCCACATAGTATCTAATGCCCCCATATAGTGCCCCACATACTAGCCTATGCCCCCATATAGTGCCCCACATAGTAGCCAATGCCCCCATATAGTGCCCCACATAGTATCCAATGCCCCCATATAGTGCCCCACATACTAGCCTATGCCCCCATATAGTGCCCCACATAGTAGCCAATCCCCATATAGTGCCCCACATAGTAGCCAATCCCCATATAGTGCCCCACATAGTAGCCAATCCCTCCATATAGTGCCCACATAGTAGCCAATGCCCCCATAGAGTGCCCCACATAGTAGCCAATCCCCCATAGAGTGCCCCACATAGTAGCCAAACCCCCATAGAGTGCCCACATAGTAGCCAATGCCCCCATATATGCCCCACATAGTAGCCAATCCCCCATTTATGCCCCACATAGTAGCCAATCCCCCATATATGCCCCACATAGTAGCCAATCCCCCATATATGCCCCACATAGTAGCCAATACCCCCATATATGCCCCACATAGTAGCCAATGCCCCCATATATGCCCCACATAGTAGCCAATCCCCATATAGTGCCCCACATAGTAGCCAATCCCCATATAGTGCCCCACATAGTAGCCCATCCCCCATATATGCCCCACATAGTATCCAATCCCCATATAGTGCCTCACATAGTAGCCAATCCCCCATATAGTGCCCCACATAGTAGCCAATGCCCCCAAATATGCCCCACATAGTAGCCCATCCCCCATATATGCCCCACATAGTATCCAATCCCCATATAGTGCCCCACATAGTAGCCAATCCCCATATAGTGCCCCACATAGTAGCCAATCCCCCACATAGTGCCCCACATAGTATCCAATGCCCCCACATAGTGCCCCACATAGTATCCAATGCCCCCATATAGTGCCCCACATACTAGCCTATGCCCCCATATAGTGCCCCACATAGTAGCCAATGCCCCCATATAGTGCCCCACATAGTAGCCAATCCCCATATAGTGCCCCACATAGTATCCAATGCCCCCATATAGTGCCCCACATACTAGCCAATGCCCCCATATAGTAGCCAATCCCCATATAGTGCCCCACATAGTAGCCAATCCCTCCATATAGTGCCCACATAGTAGCCAATCCCCCATAGAGTGCCCCACATAGTAGCCAATCCCCCATAGAGTGCCCCACATAGTAGCCAATCCCCATATAGTGCCCCACATAGTAGCCAATGCCCCCATATAGTGCCCCACATAGTAGCCAATCCCTCCATATAGTGCCCCACATAGTAGCCAATCCCCCATAGAGTGCCCCACATAGTAGCCAAACCCCCATAGAGTGCCCACATAGTAGCCAATGCCCCCATATATGCCCCACATAGTAGCCAATCCCCCATTTATGCCCCACATAGTAGCCAATCCCCCATATATGCCCCACATAGTAGCCAATCCCCCATATATGCCCCACATAGTAGCCAATCCCCCATATATGCCCCACATAGTAGCCAATCCCCCCATATAGTGCCCCACATAGTAGCCAATCCCCCATATATGCCCCACATAGTAGCCAATGCCCCCATATATGCCCCACATAGTAGCCAATCCCCCATATAGTGCCCCACATAGTAGCCAATCCCCATATAGTGCCCCACATAGTAGCCCATCCCCCATATATGCCCCACATAGTATCCAATCCCCATATAGTGCCCCACATAGTAGCCAATCCCCCATATAGTGCCCCACATAGTAGCCAATGCCCCCAAATATGCCCCACATAGTAGCCCATCCCCCATATATGCCCCACATAGTATCCAATCCCCATATAGTGCCCCACATAGTAGCCAATCCCCATATAGTGCCCCACATAGTAGGCAATCCCCCATATAGTGCCCCACATAGTAGCCAATCCCCCCACATAGTAGCCAATCCCCCATATAACGCCCCACATAGTAGCCAATCCCCCATTTGTGCGGCCCGACCCGAAAAACAATAAACCAGTAACTCACCTGTCCTCCGGTCCCAGCAGCTCCTCTCCCGGCAGAGCGCGCACTCCCATCATCCTCCGGGGCGGGCAGCGGGGTACAGAGTCACTCACTGTACCGGAAGTGATTCCTGATAGAGGCTGCAGGTCACTTCCGGTACAGTCAGTGTCTCTGTACCCTGCTGCCCGCCCCGGAGTATGACGGGAGTGCGCGGCCTGCCGGGAGAGGAGCTGCTGGGACCGGAGGACAGGTGAGTTACTGGTTTATTGTTTTTTCGCTGGGGATACATATAATGCGGGACACGGGGGGGCGTTCCGGGACCACGGGACAGCACCCCGAAAACGGGACTGTCCCGCGAAATCCGGGACGGTTGGGAGGTATGATATAGGTGCCTATATAGGGGCAGGCAGCTTAGTTGCAGCCAGGCTTGCAACCAGGTAGGTAGTGTAGGTAGGTAGCTGGTAAGGTAAGTGCAGGCAGGTGTAGATCAAACCATTTTATTTCTATATATTTGGGGGGCCAATATAGACCTCTGCATACTGCTAAGATTCTGAGAAGTTACCCCATTTTTTTTTTTTTTTTTTTACAGTAGTCATTTACTATGTGGATGGGTGGATGCATGCATGCCCAAACCTCTTACCCCACCCAAAATAAAGCCCTTGCTGGGTGCGTAGCCGTGTGTGCATGCCACTCTGGCCGTTCTTATCCGCTCTCTGGGGGCGTGCACAAAGTGGTGGCATTGCTAATGCATTGACCTGCCTTGGTTGCCATGGCAACACAAGTCAAAGTTCATATCCAGCCAGCTCATAGGGCAAAGGTCGTATCCAGCTAGCTGGGGTGATGTCATCAAGGCAGCGATGACATATATAGATGCCTATATAGGGGCAGGCAGCTTAGTTGCAGCCAGGCTTGCAACCAGGTAGGTAGCGTAGGTAGGTAGCTGGTAAGGTAAGTGCAGGCAGGTGTAGATCAAACCATTTTATTTCTATATATTTGGGGGGCCAATATAGACCTCTGCATACTGCTAAGATTCTGAGAAGTTACCCCATTTTTTTTTTTTTTTTTACAGTATTCATTTACTATGTGGATGGGTGGATGCATGCATGCCCAAACCTCTTACCCCACCCAAAATAAAGCCCTTGCTGGGTGCGTAGCCGTGTGTGCATGCCACTCTGGCCGTTCTTATCCGCTCTCTGGGGGCGTGCACAAAGTGGTGGCATTGCTAATGCATTGACCTGCCTTGGTTGCCATGGCAACACAAGTCAAAGTTCATATCCAGCCAGCTCATAGGGCAAAGGTCGTATCCAGCTAGCTGGGGTGATGTCATCAAGGCAGCGATGACATATATAGGTGCCTATATAGGGGCAGGCAGCTTAGTTGCAGCCAGGCTTGCAACCAGGTAGGTAGCGTAGGTAGGTAGCTGGTAAGGTAAGTGCAGGCAGGTGTAGATCAAACCATTTTATTTCTATATATTTGGGGGGCCAATATAGACCTCTGCATACTGCTAAGATTCTGAGAAGTTACCCCATTTTTTTTTTTTTTTTTACAGTAGTCATTTACTATGTGGATGGGTGGATGCATGCATGCCCAAACCTCTTACCCCACCCAAAATAAAGCCCTTGCTGGGTGCGTAGCCGTGTGTGCATGCCACTCTGGCCGTTCTTATCCGCTCTCTGGGGGCGTGCACAAAGTGGTGGCATTGCTAATGCATTGACCTGCCTTGGTTGCCATGGCAACACAAGTCAAAGTTCATATCCAGCCAGCTCATAGGGCAAAGGTCGTATCCAGCTAGCTGGGGTGATGTCATCAAGGCAGCGATGACATATATAGGTGCCTATATAGGGGCAGGCAGCTTAGTTGCAGCCAGGCTTGCAACCAGGTAGGTAGCGTAGGTAGGTAGCTGGTAAGGTAAGTGCAGGCAGGTGTAGATCAAACCATTTTATTTCTATATATTTGGGGGGCCAATATAGACCTCTGCATACTGCTAAGATTCTGAGAAGTTACCCCATTTTTTTTTTTATTTTTTTTTTTACAGTAGTCATTTACTATGTGGATGGGTGGATGCATGCATGCCCAAACCTCTTACCCCACCCAAAATAAAGCCCTTGCTGGGTGCGTAGCCGTGTGTGCATGCCACTCTGGCCGTTCTTATCTGCTCTCTGGGGGCGTGCACAAAGTGGTGGCATTGCTAATGCATTGACCTGCCTTGGTTGCCATGGCAACACAAGTCAAAGTTCATATCCAGCCAGCTCATAGGGCAAAGGTCGTATCCAGCTAGCTGGGGTGATGTCATCAAGGCAGCGATGACATATATAGGTGCCTATATAGGGGCAGGCAACTTAGTTGCAGCCAGGCTTGCAACCAGGTAGGTAGCGTAGGTAGGTAGCTGGTAAGGTAAGTGCAGGCAGGTGTAGATCAAACCATTTTATTTCTATATATTTGGGGGGCCAATATAGACCTCTGCATACTGCTAAGATTCTGAGAAGTTACCCCATTTTTTTTTTTTACAGTAGTCATTTACTATGTGGATGGGTGGATGCATGCATGCCCAAACCTCTTACCCCACCCAAAATAAAGCCCTTGCTGGGTGCGTAGCCGTGTGTGCATGCCACTCTGGCCGTTCTTATCCGCTCTCTGGGGGCGTGCACAAAGTGGTGGCATTGCTAATGCATTGACCTGCCTTGGTTGCCATGGCAACACAAGTCAAAGTTCATATCCAGCCAGCTCATAGGGCAAAGGTCGTATCCAGCTAGCTGGGGTGATGTCATCAAGGCAGCGATGACATATATAGGTGCCTATATAGGGGCAGGCAGCTTAGTTGCAGCCAGGCTTGCAACCAGGTAGGTAGCGTAGGTAGGTAGCTGGTAAGGTAAGTGCAGGCAGGTGTAGATCAAACCATTTTATTTCTATATATTTGGGGGGCCAATATAGACCTCTGCATACTGCTAAGATTCTGAGAAGTTACCCCATTTTTTTTTTATTTTTACAGTAGTCATTTACTATGTGGATGGGTGGATGCATGCATGCCCAAACCTCTTACCCCACCCAAAATAAAGCCCTTGCTGGGTGCGTAGCCGTGTGTGCATGCCACTCTGGCCGTTCTTATCCGCTCTCTGGGGGCGTGCACAAAGTGGTGGCATTGCTAATGCATTGACCTGCCTTGGTTGCCATGGCAACACAAGTCAAAGTTCATATCCAGCCAGCTCATAGGGCAAAGGTCGTATCCAGCTAGCTGGGGTGATGTCATCAAGGCAGCGATGACATATATAGGTGCCTATATAGGGGCAGGCAGCTTAGTTGCAGCCAGGCTTGCAACCAGGTAGGTAGCGTAGGTAGGTAGCTGGTAAGGTAAGTGCAGGCAGGTGAAGATCAAACCATTTTATTTCTATATATTTGGGGGGCCAATATAGACCTCTGCATACTGCTAAGATTCTGAGAAGTTACCCCATGTTTTTTTTTTTTTTTTACAGTAGTCATTTACTATGTGGATGGGTGGATGCATGCATGCCCAAACCTCTTACCCCACCCAAAATAAAGCCCTTGCTGGGTGCGTAGCCGTGTGTGCATGACACTCTGGCCGTTCTTATCCGCTCTCTGGGGGCGTGCACAAAGTGGTGGCATTGCTAATGCATTGACCTGCCTTGGTTGCCATGGCAACACAAGTCAAAGTTCATATCCAGCCAGCTCATAGGGCAAAGGTCGTATCCAGCTAGCTGGGGTGATGTCATCAAGGCAGCGATGACATATATAGGCATACCTCCCAACTTTTGCAAAGAGCAAAGAGGGACATGTGTGCCGTGGTCCCCATAGCCACGCCCTCATAGCGACCCTCCATAGCCACGCCCCCATAGCAACCCTCCATAGCCACGCCCCCCATAGCAACCTCCATAGCCACTCCCCTACAGTCACCACATGCTGCTGACTGAATAGTGCCTTATACAGTATCCAATCCCGCCAAAAATGCCCTATATAGTATCCAATCCCCCATTATAGTGCCCCACATAGTATCCAATGCCCCCATATAGTGCCCCACATAGTGTCCAATCCCCCACATAGTGCCCCACATAGAATCCAATCCCCCACATAGTGCCCCACATAGTATCTAATGCCCCCATATAGTGCCCCACATACTAGCCTATGCCCCCATATAGTGCCCCACATAGTAGCCAATGCCCCCATATAGTGCCCCACATAGTATCCAATGCCCCCATATAGTGCCCCACATACTAGCCTATGCCCCCATATAGTGCCCCACATAGTAGCCAATCCCCATATAGTGCCCCACATAGTAGCCAATCCCCATATAGTGCCCCACATAGTAGCCAATCCCTCCATATAGTGCCCACATAGTAGCCAATGCCCCCATAGAGTGCCCCACATAGTAGCCAATCCCCCATAGAGTGCCCCACATAGTAGCCAAACCCCCATAGAGTGCCCACATAGTAGCCAATGCCCCCATATATGCCCCACATAGTAGCCAATCCCCCATTTATGCCCCACATAGTAGCCAATCCCCCATATATGCCCCACATAGTAGCCAATCCCCCATATATGCCCCACATAGTAGCCAATACCCCCATATATGCCCCACATAGTAGCCAATGCCCCCATATATGCCCCACATAGTAGCCAATCCCCATATAGTGCCCCACATAGTAGCCAATCCCCATATAGTGCCCCACATAGTAGCCCATCCCCCATATATGCCCCACATAGTATCCAATCCCCATATAGTGCCTCACATAGTAGCCAATCCCCCATATAGTGCCCCACATAGTAGCCAATGCCCCCAAATATGCCCCACATAGTAGCCCATCCCCCATATATGCCCCACATAGTATCCAATCCCCATATAGTGCCCCACATAGTAGCCAATCCCCATATAGTGCCCCACATAGTAGCCAATCCCCCACATAGTGCCCCACATAGTATCCAATGCCCCCACATAGTGCCCCACATAGTATCCAATGCCCCCATATAGTGCCCCACATACTAGCCTATGCCCCCATATAGTGCCCCACATAGTAGCCAATGCCCCCATATAGTGCCCCACATAGTAGCCAATCCCCATATAGTGCCCCACATAGTATCCAATGCCCCCATATAGTGCCCCACATACTAGCCAATGCCCCCATATAGTGCCCCACATAGTAGCCAATCCCCATATAGTGCCCCACATAGTAGCCAATCCCTCCATATAGTGCCCACATAGTAGCCAATCCCCCATAGAGTGCCCCACATAGTAGCCAATCCCCCATAGAGTGCCCCACATAGTAGCCAATCCCCATATAGTGCCCCACATAGTAGCCAATGCCCCCATATAGTGCCCCACATAGTAGCCAATCCCTCCATATAGTGCCCCACATAGTAGCCAATCCCCCATAGAGTGCCCCACATAGTAGCCAAACCCCCATAGAGTGCCCACATAGTAGCCAATGCCCCCATATATGCCCCACATAGTAGCCAATCCCCCATTTATGCCCCACATAGTAGCCAATCCCCCATATATGCCCCACATAGTAGCCAATCCCCCATATATGCCCCACATAGTAGCCAATCCCCCATATATGCCCCACATAGTAGCCAATCCCCCCATATAGTGCCCCACATAGTAGCCAATCCCCCATATATGCCCCACATAGTAGCCAATGCCCCCATATATGCCCCACATAGTAGCCAATCCCCCATATAGTGCCCCACATAGTAGCCAATCCCCATATAGTGCCCCACATAGTAGCCCATCCCCCATATATGCCCCACATAGTATCCAATCCCCATATAGTGCCCCACATAGTAGCCAATCCCCCATATAGTGCCCCACATAGTAGCCAATGCCCCCAAATATGCCCCACATAGTAGCCCATCCCCCATATATGCCCCACATAGTATCCAATCCCCATATAGTGCCCCACATAGTAGCCAATCCCCATATAGTGCCCCACATAGTAGGCAATCCCCCATATAGTGCCCCACATAGTAGCCAATCCCCCCACATAGTAGCCAATCCCCCATATAACGCCCCACATAGTAGCCAATCCCCCATTTGTGCGGCCCGACCCGAAAAACAATAAACCAGTAACTCACCTGTCCTCCGGTCCCAGCAGCTCCTCTCCCGGCAGAGCGCGCACTCCCATCATCCTCCGGGGCGGGCAGCGGGGTACAGAGTCACTCACTGTACCGGAAGTGATTCCTGATAGAGGCTGCAGGTCACTTCCGGTACAGTCAGTGTCTCTGTACCCTGCTGCCCGCCCCGGAGTATGACGGGAGTGCGCGGCCTGCCGGGAGAGGAGCTGCTGGGACCGGAGGACA
This sequence comes from Dendropsophus ebraccatus, assembly GCF_027789765.1. Lineage (NCBI taxonomy): Eukaryota > Metazoa > Chordata > Amphibia > Anura > Hylidae > Dendropsophus > Dendropsophus ebraccatus. Next base: position 21,139 of record NW_027210437.1, on the reverse strand, counting down.
GGTGAGTTACTGGTTTATTGTTTTTTCGCTGGGGATACATATAATGCGGGACACGGGGGGGCGTTCCGGGACCACGGGACAGCACCCCGAAAACGGGACTGTCCCGCGAAATCCGGGACGGTTGGGAGGTATGATATAGGTGCCTATATAGGGGCAGGCAGCTTAGTTGCAGCCAGGCTTGCAACCAGGTAGGTAGCGTAGGTAGGTAGCTGGTAAGGTAAGTGCAGGCAGGTGTAGATCAAACCATTTTATTTCTATATATTTGGGGGGCCAATATAGACCTCTGCATACTGCTAAGATTCTGAGAAGTTACCCCATTTTTTTTTTTTACAGTAGTCATTTACTATATGGATGGGTGGATGCATGCATGCCCAAACCTCTTACCCCACCCAAAATAAAGCCCTTGCTGGGTGCGTAGCCGTGTGTGCATGCCACTCTGGCCGTTCTTATCCGCTCTCTGGGGGCGTGCACAAAGTGGTGGCATTGCTAATGCATTGACCTGCCTTGGTTGCCATGGCAACACAAGTCAAAGTTCATATCCAGCCAGCTCATAGGGCAAGGTCGTATCCAGCTAGCTGGGGTGATGTCATCAAGGCAGCGATGACATATATAGATGCCTATATAGGGGCAGGCAGCTTAGTTGCAGCCAGGCTTGCAACCAGGTAGGTAGCGTAGGTAGGTAGCTGGTAAGGTAAGTGCAGGCAGGTGTAGATCAAACCATTTTATTTCTATATATTTGGGGGGCCAATATAGACCTCTGCATACTGCTAAGATTCTGAGAAGTTACCCCATTTTTTTTTTTTTTTTTACAGTAGTCAGTTACTATGTGGATGGGTGGATGCATGCATGCCCAAACCTCTTACCCCACCCAAAATAAAGCCCTTGCTGGGTGCGTAGCCGTGTGTGCATGCCACTCTGGCCGTTCTTATCCGCTCTCTGGGGGCGTGCACAAAGTGGTGGCATTGCTAATGCATTGACCTGCCTTGGTTGCCATGGCAACACAAGTCAAAGTTCATATCCAGCCAGCTCATAGGGCAAAGGTCGTATCCAGCTAGCTGGGGTGATGTCATCAAGGCAGCGATGACATATATAGGTGCCTATATAGGGGCAGGCAGCTTAGTTGCAGCCAGGCTTGCAACCAGGTAGGTAGCGTAGGTAGGTAGCTGGTAAGGTAAGTGCAGGCAGGTGTAGATCAAACCATTTTATTTCTATATATTTGGGGGGCCAATATAGACCTCTGCATACTGCTAAGATTCTGAGAAGTTACCCCATTTTTTTTTTTTACAGTAGTCATTTACTATATGGATGGGTGGATGCATGCATGCCCAAACCTCTTACCCCACCCAAAATAAAGCCCTTGCTGGGTGCGTAGCCGTGTGTGCATGCCACTCTGGCCGTTCTTATCCGCTCTCTGGGGGCGTGCACAAAGTGGTGGCATTGCTAATGCATTGACCTGCCTTGGTTGCCATGGCAACACAAGTCAAAGTTCATATCCAGCCAGCTCATAGGGCAAAGGTCGTATCCAGCTAGCTGGGGTGATGTCATCAAGGCAGCGATGACATATATAGGTGCCTATATAGGGGCAGGCAGCTTAGTTGCAGCCAGGCTTGCAACCAGGTAGGTAGCGTAGGTAGGTAGCTGGTAAGGTAAGTGCAGGCAGGTGTAGATCAAACCATTTTATTTCTATATATTTGGGGGGCCAATATAGACCTCTGCATACTGCTAAGATTCTGAGAAGTTACCCCATTTTTTTTTTTTTTTTTTTTTTTTTAAATTAGTCATTTACTATGTGGATGGGTGGATGCATGCATGCCCAAACCTCTTACCCCACCCAAAATAAAGCCCTTGCTGGGTGCGTAGCCGTGTGTGCATGCCACTCTGGCCGTTCTTATCCGCTCTCTGGGGGCGTGCACAAAGTGGTGGCATTGCTAATGCATTGACCTGCCTTGGTTGCCATGGCAACACAAGTCAAAGTTCATATCCAGCCAGCTCATAGGGCAAAGGTCGTATCCAGCTAGCTGGGGTGATGTCATCAAGGCAGCGATGACATATATAGGTGCCTATATAGGGGCAGGCAACTTAGTTGCAGCCAGGCTTGCAACCAGGTAGGTAGCGTAGGTAGGTAGCTGGTAAGGTAAGTGCAGGCAGGTGTAGATCAAACCATTTTATTTCTATATATTTGGGGGGCCAATATAGACCTCTGCATACTGCTAAGATTCTGAGAAGTTACCCATTTTTTTTTTTTTTTTTTTTTTTTTTTTTTCACAGTAGTCATTTACTATGTGGATGGGTGGATGCATGCATGCCCAAACCTCTTACCCCACCCAAAATAAAGCCCTTGCTGGGTGCGTAGCCGTGTGTGCATGCACTCTGGCCGTTCTTATCCGCTCTCTGGGGGCGTGCACAAAGTGGTGGCATTGCTAATGCATTGACCTGCCTTGGTTGCCATGGCAACACAAGTCAAAGTTCATATCCAGCCAGCTCATAGGGCAAAGGTCGTATCCAGCTAGCTGGGGTGATGTCATCAAGGCAGCGATGACATATATAGGTGCCTATATAGGGGCAGGCAGCTTAGTTGCAGCCAGGCTTGCAACCAGGTAGGTAGCGTAGGTAGGTAGCTGGTAAGGTAAGTGCAGGCAGGTGTAGATCAAAGATTTTATTTCTATATATTTGGGGGGCCAATATAGACCTCTGCATACTGCTAAGATTCTGAGAAGTTACCCCATTTTTTTTTTTTTTTTTACAGTAGTCATTTACTATGTGGATGGGTGGATGCATGCATGCCCAAACCTCTTACCCCACCCAAAATAAAGCCCTTTGCTGGGTGCGTAGCCGTGTGTGCATGCCACTCTGGCCGTTTCTTATCCGCTCTCTGGGGGCGTGCACAAAGTGGTGGCATTGCTAATGCATTGACCTGCCTTGGTTGCCATGGCAACACAAGTCAAAGTTCATATCCAGCCAGCTCATAGGGCAAAGGTCGTATCCAGCTAGCTGGGGTGATGTCATCAAGGCAGCGATGACATATATAGGTGCCTATATAGGGGCAGGCAGCTTAGTTGCAGCCAGGCTTGCAACCAGGTAGGTAGCGTAGGTAGGTAGCTGGTGGAGGGTAAGTGCAGGCAGGTGAAGATCCAACCATTTTATTTCTATATATTTGGGGGGCCAATATAGACCTCTGCATACTGCTAAGATTCTGAGAAGTTACCCCATGTTTTTTTTTTTTTTTTACAGTAGTCATTTACTATGTGGATGGGTGGATGCATGCATGCCCAAACCCCTTACCCCACCCAAAATAAAGCCCTTGCTGGGTGCGTAGCCGTGTGTGCATGCCACTCTGGCCGTTCTTATCCGCTCTCTGGGGGCGTGCACAAAGTGGTGGCATTGCTAATGCATTGACCTGCCTTGGTTGCCATGGCAACACAAGTCAAAGTTCATATCCAGCCAGCTCATAGGGCAAAGGTCGTATCCAGCTAGCTGGGGTGATGTCATCAAGGCAGCGATGACATATATAGGTGCCTATATAGGGGCAGGCAGCTTAGTTGCAGCCAGGCTTGCAACCAGGTAGGTAGCGTAGGTAGGTAGCTGGTAAGGTAAGTGCAGGCAGGTGTAGATCAAACCATTTTATTTCTATATATTTGGGGGGCCAATATAGACCTCTGCATACTGCTAAGATTCTGAGAAGTTACCCCCTTTTTTTTTTTTTTTTTTTTTTTTACAGTAGTCATTTACTATGTGGATGGGTGGATGCATGCATGCCCAAACCTCTTACCCCACCCAAAATAAAGCCCTTGCTGGGTGCGTAGCCGTGTGTGCATGACACTCTGGCCGTTCTTATCCGCTCTCTGGGGGCGTGCACAAAGTGGTGGCATTGCTAATGCATTGACCTGCCTTGGTTGCCATGGCAACACAAGTCAAAGTTCATATCCAGCCAGCTCATAGGGCAAAGGTCGTATCAGCTAGCTGGGGTGATGTCATCAAGGCAGCGATGACATATATAGGCATACCTCCCAACTTTTGCAAAGAGCAAAGAGGGACATGTGTGCCGTGGTCCCCCATAGCCACGCCCTCATAGCGACCCTCCATAGCCACGCCCCCATAGCAACCCTCCATAGCCACGCCCCCCATAGCAACCCTCCATAGCCACTCCCCTACAGTCACCACATGCTGCTGACTGAATAGTGCCTTATACAGTATCCAATCCCGCCAAAAATGCCCTATATAGTATCCAATCCCCCATTATAGTGCCCCACATAGTATCCAATGCCCCCATATAGTGCCCCACATAGTAGCCAATCCCCCATATAGTGCCCACATAGAATCCAATCCCCCACATAGTGCCCCACATAGTATCTAATGCCCCCATATAGTGCCCCACATACTAGCCTATGCCCCCATATAGTGCCCCCACATAGTAGCCAATGCCCCCATATAGTGCCCCACATAGTATCCAATGCCCCCATATAGTGCCCCACATACTAGCCTATGCCCCCATATAGTGCCCCCACATAGTAGCCAATCCCATATAGTGCCCCACATAGTAGCCAATCCCCATATAGTGCCCCACATAGTAGCCAATCCCTCCATATAGTGCCCACATAGTAGCCAATGCCCCCATAGAGTGCCCCACATAGTAGCCAATCCCCCATAGAGTGCCCCACATAGTAGCCCAAACCCCCATAGAGTGCCCACATAGTAGCCAATGCCCCCATATATGCCCCACATAGTAGCCAATCCCCCATTTATGCCCCACATAGTAGCCAATCCCCCATATATGCCCCACATAGTAGCCAATCCCCCATATATGCCCCACATAGTAGCCAATACCCCCATATATGCCCCACATAGTAGCCAATGCCCCCATATATGCCCCACATAGTAGCCAATCCCCATATAGTGCCCCACATAGTAGCCAATCCCCATATAGTGCCCCCACATAGTAGCCCATCCCCCATATATGCCCCACATAGTATCCAATCCCCATATAGTGCCTCACATAGTAGCCAATCCCCCATATAGTGCCCCACATAGTAGCCAATGCCCCCAAATATGCCCCACATAGTAGCCCATCCCCCATATATGCCCCACATAGTATCCAATCCCCATATAGTGCCCCACATAGTAGCCAATCCCCATATAGTGCCCCACATAGTAGCCAATCCCCCACATAGTGCCCCACATAGTATCCAATGCCCCCACATAGTGCCCCACATAGTATCCAATGCCCCCACATAGTGCCCCACATACTAGCCTATGCCCCCATATAGTGCCCCACATAGTAGCCAATGCCCCCATATAGTGCCCCACATAGTAGCCAATCCCCATATAGTGCCCCACATAGTATCCAATGCCCCCATATAGTGGCCCCACATACTAGCCAATGCCCCATATAGTGCCCCACATAGTAGCCAATCCCCATATAGTGCCCCACATAGTAGCCAATCCCTCCATATAGTGCCCACATAGTAGCCAATCCCCCATAGAGTGCCCCACATAGTAGCCAATCCCCCATAGAGTGCCCCACATAGTAGCCAATCCCCATATAGTGCCCCACATAGTAGCCAATGCCCCCATATAGTGCCCCACATAGTAGCCAATCCCTCCATATAGTGCCCCACATAGTAGCCAATCCCCCATAGAGTGCCCCACATAGTAGCCAAACCCCCATAGAGTGCCCACATAGTAGCCAATGCCCCCATATATGCCCCACATAGTAGCCAATCCCCCATTTATGCCCCACATAGTAGCCAATCCCCCATATATGCCCCACATAGTAGCCAATCCCCCATATATGCCCCACATAGTAGCCAATCCCCCATATATGCCCCACATAGTAGCCAATCCCCCCATATAGTGCCCCACATAGTAGCCAATCCCCCATATATGCCCCACATAGTAGCCAATGCCCCCATATATGCCCCACATAGTAGCCAATCCCCCATATAGTGCCCCACATAGTAGCCAATCCCCATATAGTGCCCCACATAGTAGCCCATCCCCCATATATGCCCCACATAGTATCCAATCCCCATATAGTGCCCCACATAGTAGCCAATCCCCCATATAGTGCCCCACATAGTAGCCAATGCCCCCAAATATGCCCCACATAGTAGCCCATCCCCCATATATGCCCCACATAGTATCCAATCCCCATATAGTGCCCCACATAGTAGCCAATCCCCATATAGTGCCCCACATAGTAGGCAATCCCCCATATAGTGCCCCACATAGTAGCCAATCCCCCCACATAGTAGCCAATCCCCCATATAACGCCCCACATAGTAGCCAATCCCCCATTTGTGCGGCCCGACCCGAAAAACAATAAACCAGTAACTCACCTGTCCTCCGGTCCCAGCAGCTCCTCTCCCGGCAGAGCGCGCACTCCCATCATCCTCCGGGGCGGGCAGCGGGGTACAGAGTCACTCACTGTACCGGAAGTGATTCCTGATAGAGGCTGCAGGTCACTTCCGGTACAGTCAGTGTCTCTGTACCCTGCTGCCCGCCCCGGAGTATGACGGGAGTGCGCGGCCTGCCGGGAGAGGAGCTGCTGGGACCGGAGGACAGGTGAGTTACTGGTTTATTGTTTTTTCGCTGGGGATACATATAATGCGGGACACGGGGGGGCGTTCCGGGACCACGGGACAGCACCCCGAAAACGGGACTGTCCCGCGAAATCCGGGACGGTTGGGAGGTATGATATAGGTGCCTATATAGGGGCAGGCAGCTTAGTTGCAGCCAGGCTTGCAACCAGGTAGGTAGCGTAGGTAGGTAGCTGGTAAGGTAAGTGCAGGCAGGTGTAGATCAAACCATTTTATTTCTATATATTTGGGGGGCCAATATAGACCTCTGCATACTGCTAAGATTCTGAGAAGTTACCCCATTTTTTTTTTTTTTTTTACAGTAGTCATTTACTATGTGGATGGGTGGATGCATGCATGCCCAAACCTCTTACCCCACCCAAAATAAAGCCCTTGCTGGGTGCGTAGCCGTGTGTGCATGCCACTCTGGCCGTTCTTATCCGCTCTCTGGGGGCGTGCACAAAGTGGTGGCATTGCTAATGCATTGACCTGCCTTGGTTGCCATGGCAACACAAGTCAAAGTTCATATCCAGCCAGCTCATAGGGCAAAGGTCGTATCCAGCTAGCTGGGGTGATGTCATCAAGGCAGCGATGACATATATAGATGCCTATATAGGGGCAGGCAGCTTAGTTGCAGCCAGGCTTGCAACCAGGTAGGTAGCGTAGGTAGGTAGCTGGTAAGGTAAGTGCAGGCAGGTGTAGATCAAACCATTTTATTTCTATATATTTGGGGGGCCAATATAGACCTCTGCATACTGCTAAGATTCTGAGAAGTTACCCCATTTTTTTTTTTTTTTTTTTTTACAGTAGTCATTTACTATGTGGATGGGTGGATGCATGCATGCCCAAACCTCTTACCCCACCCAAAATAAAGCCCTTGCTGGGTGCGTAGCCGTGTGTGCATGCCACTCTGGCCGTTCTTATCCGCTCTCTGGGGGCGTGCACAAGGTGGTGGCATTGCTAATGCATTGACCTGCCTTGGTTGCCATGGCAACACAAGTCAAAGTTCATATCCAGCCAGCTCATAGGGCAAAGGTCGTATCCAGCTAGCTGGGGTGATGTCATCAAGGCAGCGATGACATATATAGGTGCCTATATAGGGGCAGGCAGCTTAGTTGCAGCCAGGCTTGCAACCAGGTAGGTAGCTGGTAAGGTAAGTGCAGGCAGGTGTAGATCAAACCATTTTATTTCTATATATTTGGGGGGCCAATATAGACCTCTGCATACTGCTAAGATTCTGAGAAGTTACCCCATTTTTTTTTTTTTTTTACAGTAGTCATTTACTATGTGGATGGGTGGATGCATGCATGCCCAAACCTCTTACCCCACCCAAAATAAAGCCCTTGCTGGGTGCGTAGCCGTGTGTGCATGCCACTCTGGCCGTTCTTATCCGCTCTCTGGGGGCGTGCACAAAGTGGTGGCATTGCTAATGCATTGACCTGCCTTGGTTGCCATGGCAACACAAGTCAAAGTTCATATCCAGCCAGCTCATAGGGCAAAGGTCGTATCCAGCTAGCTGGGGTGATGTCATCAAGGCAGCGATGACATATATAGGTGCCTATATAGGGGCAGGCAGCTTAGTTGCAGCCAGGCTTGCAACCAGGTAGGTAGCGTAGGTAGGTAGCTGGTAAGGTAAGTGCAGGCAGGTGTAGATCAAACCATTTTATTTCTATATATTTGGGGGCCAATATAGACCTCTGCATACTGCTAAGATTCTGAGAAGTTACCCCATTTTTTTTTTTTTTTTTTTACAGTAGTCATTTACTATGTGGATGGGTGGATGCATGCATGCCCAAACCTCTTACCCCACCCAAAATAAAGCCCTTGCTGGGTGCGTAGCCGTGTGTGCATGCCACTCTGGCCGTTCTTATCCGCTCTCTGGGGCGTGCACAAAGTGGTGGCATTGCTAATGCATTGACCTGCCTTGGTTGCCATGGCAACACAAGTCAAAGTTCATATCCAGCCAGCTCATAGGGCAAAGGTCGTATCCAGCTAGCTGGGGTGATGTCATCAAGGCAGCGATGACATATATAGGTGCCTATATAGGGGCAGGCAGCTTAGTTGCAGCCAGGCTTGCAACCAGGTAGGTAGCGTAGGTAGGTAGCTGGTAAGGTAAGTGCAGGCAGGTGTAGATCAAACCATTTTATTTCTATATATTTGGGGGGCCAATATAGACCTCTGCATACTGCTAAGATTCTGAGAAGTTACCCCATTTTTTTTTTTTTTTTTTTTTTTTTACAGTAGTCATTTACTATGTGGATGGGTGGATGCATGCATGCCCAAACCTCTTACCCCACCCAAAATAAAGCCCTTGCTGGGTGCGTAGCCGTGTGTGCATGCCACTCTGGCCGTTCTTATCCGCTCTCTGGGGGCGTGCACAAAGTGGTGGCATTGCTAATGCATTGACCTGCCTTGGTTGCCATGGCAACACAAGTCAAAGTTCATATCCAGCCAGCTCATAGGGCAAAGGTCGTATCCAGCTAGCTGGGGTGATGTCATCAAGGCAGCGATGACATATATAGGTGCCTATATAGGGGCAGGCAGCTTAGTTGCAGCCAGGCTTGCAACCAGGTAGGTAGCGTAGGTAGGTAGCTGGTAAGGTAAGTGCAGGCAGGTGTAGATCAAACCATTTTATTTCTATATATTTGGGGGGCCAATATAGACCTCTGCATACTGCTAAGATTCTGAGAAGTTACCCCATTTTTTTTTTTTACAGTAGTCATTTACTATGTGGATGGGTGGATGCATGCATGCCCAAACCTCTTACCCCACCCAAAATAAAGCCCTTGCTGGGTGCGTAGCCGTGTGTGCATGCCACTCTGGCCGTTCTTATCCGCTCTCTGGGGGCGTGCACAAAGTGGTGGCATTGCTAATGCATTGACCTGCCTTGGTTGCCATGGCAACACAAGTCAAAGTTCATATCCAGCCAGCTCATAGGGCAAAGGTCGTATCCAGCTAGCTGGGGTGATGTCATCAAGGCAGCGATGACATATATAGGTGCCTATATAGGGGCAGGCAGCTTAGTTGCAGCCAGGCTTGCAACCAGGTAGGTAGCGTAGGTAGGTAGCTGGTAAGGTAAGTGCAGGCAGGTGAAGATCAAACCATTTTATTTCTATATATTTGGGGGGCCAATATAGACCTCTGCATACTGCTAAGATTCTGAGAAGTTACCCCATTTTTTTTTTTTTTTTACAGTAGTCATTTACTATGTGGATGGGTGGATGCATGCATGCCCAAACCTCTTACCCCACCCAAAATAAAGCCCTTGCTGGGTGCGTAGCCGTGTGTGCATGCCACTCTGGCCGTTCTTATCCGCTCTCTGGGGGCGTGCACAAAGTGGTGGCATTGCTAATGCATTGACCTGCCTTGGTTGCCATGGCAACACAAGTCAAAGTTCATATCCAGCCAGCTCATAGGGCAAGGTCGTATCCAGCTAGCTGGGGTGATGTCATCAAGGCAGCGATGACATATATAGGTGCCTATATAGGGGCAGGCAGCTTAGTTGCAGCCAGGCTTGCAACCAGGTAGGTAGCGTAGGTAGGTAGCTGGTAAGGTAAGTGCAGGCAGGTGTAGATCAAACCATTTTATTTCTATATATTTGGGGGGCCAATATAGACCTCTGCATACTGCTAAGATTCTGAGAAGTTACCCCATTTTTTTTTTTTTTTTTTTTTACAGTAGTCATTTACTATGTGGATGGGTGGATGCATGCATGCCCAAACCTCTTACCCCACCCAAATAAAGCCCTTGCTGGGTGCGTAGCCGTGTGTGCATGACACTCTGGCCGTTCTTATCCGCTCTCTGGGGGCGTGCACAAAGTGGTGGCATTGCTAATGCATTGACCTGCCTTGTTGCCATGGCAACACAAGTCAAAGTTCATATCCAGCCAGCTCATAGGGCAAAGGTCGTATCCAGCTAGCTGGGGTGATGTCATCAAGGCAGCGATGACATATATAGGTACCTCCCAACTTTTGCAAAGAGCTCCCAACTTGTTGCAGCCAGAGCACCCTCATAGGACCCTCCATAGGTCCCCATAGCCACGCCCTCATAGCGACCCTCCATAGCCAAAACCCATAGCAACCCTCCATAGCCACGCCCCCCATAGCAACCTCTCCATAGCAAAATGCCCTACAGTCACCCCATTATGCTGACTGAAGTATGCAATTATACATAGTATCCAATCCGCCAAAATGCCCTATATAGTATCCAATCCCCCTTATAGTGCCCCACATAGTATCGTAGCCCCATATAGTGCCCCACATAGTGTCCAAATCCCCCACTAGTGCCCCACATAGAATCCATCCCCAATGCATAGTGCCCCACATAGTATCTAATGCCCCCACATAGTGCCAAACTTCATATCCAGCCCCACATAGTGCCCCACATAGTACCAATAGCTAGGTGATGTCATCAGCAGCATGACATATATAATGCCCATATAGGTGCCCCACATAGTTGCAGCCCTATGCCCCATATAGTAGCCACATAGTAGCCAATCCCATATAGTGCCCCCATAGCCAAACCAATTTCCATATTAGTGCCCCACATAGTAGCCAATCATACTGCCAATTCCCAAAGTTACCCCATGTAAGCCCCACATTTTACAGTAGCCACATATATGTATAGTGGATGCATATAGCCCAAACCCATACCCCCCAAATAAAGCCCCACATAGTGCCCCCATATATGCATGCCACATAGTAGCCAATCCCCCATATATGCCCCACATAGTAGCCAATGCCCCATATATGCCCCACATAGTAGCCAATCCCCCCATAAGTGCCCCACATATAGCCAATGCCCCTCATAGGCCCACATAGTAGCCCATATATATGCCCCACATAGTAGCCAATCCCCATATAGTGCCCATATAGCCAGCCCCATATAGTGCCCCCAGGCCTTGCCCCACATAGGTAAGCCAGTAGTAGCCCCCAACATAAGTGCCCCAGGTATAGATCCCCCATTTTATCCCCATATATAGGGCCCCATATAGTGCCCTGCATAGTAGCCAAGCCCCAATAGTACCCCACATATGCCCACATCCCCCACAGTAGTCATTTACTATATCCAGGGCCCCCATATAGTGCCCCAACATAGTAGCCAATCCCCAAATAGTGCCACCTGGGTAGTAGCCAATGCCCCACATAGTGGCCGTTCTTATCCCCCTGGGGGCGTGCCCCAAAGTGGTGGCATATGTATGCATTGCCCCCATAGTTGCCATGCAACACAAGTCAATGCCCCATATAGTAGCCATCCTCATAGTAAGTCCCCACATAGTAGGGTGATGTCATCCAGGCAGCGATGACATATATAGCCATCCCCCAATTGCAAAGAGCAAATAGGGACATGTGCCCCCATAGTCCCCATAGCCACTCCCATATAGTGCCCACATAGTAGCCACGCCCCCATAGCAACCCACAGTAGCCAATCCCCCCATAGCAAACCCACATATAGCCAATCCCCATACAGTCCCACATAGCTGCTGCCCCCATATAGTGCCCACATAGTAGCCAATCCCCCATAAATGCCCACATAGTATCCAATCCCCCATTATTGGGCCCACATAGTAGCCAATCCCCCATATAGTGCCCCACATAGTACCAATCCCCACATATGCCCCACATAGTAGCCAATCCCCCATATATGCCCCACATAGTAGCCAATCCCCCATATAGTGCCCCACATAGTAGCCATGCCCCCATATATGCCCCACATAGTAGCCAATGCCCCATATATGCCCCACATAGTAGCCAATCCCCCCATATAGTGCCCACATAGTAGCCAATCCCCCATATAGTGCCCCACATAGTAGCCAATCCCCCATATATGCCCCACATAGTGCCAATCCCCATATAGTGCCCACATAGTAGCCAATCCCCATATAGTGCCCACATAGTAGCCATGCCCCCATAAGTTGCCCCACATAGTACCAATCCCCCATAGAGTGCCCCCACATAGTACCAAACCCCCATAGAGTGCCCACATAGTACCAAAGCCCCCATATATGCCCCACATAGTAGCCAATCCCCCATATATGCCCACTAGTAGCCAATCCCCCATATATGCCCCACATAGTAGCCAATACCCCCATATAATGCCCCACATAGTAGCCAATGCCCCAATATATGCCCACATAGTAGCCAATGCCCCCATATATGCCCCACATAGTAGCCCAATCCCCATATAGTGCCCCACATATTAGCCCATCCCCCCATATATGCCCCACATAGTATCCAATCCCCATATAGTGCCCCACATAGTAGCCAATCCCCATATATGCCCCACATAGTAGCCAATGCCCCCAAATATGCCCCACATAGTAGCCCATCCCCATATATGCCCCACATAGTATCCAATCCCCATATAGTGTCCTCCACATAGTAGCCAATCCCCATATATTGCCCACATAGTAGCCAATCCCCCACATAGTGCCCCACAATGTATCCATGCCCCCCATAGTGCCCACATAGTATCCATTGCCCCCACATAGTGCCCCACATACTAGCGCTATGCCCTCTATAGTGCCCCAAAACATAGTAGCCAATGCCCCCATATAGTGCCCCACATCGTAGCCATCCCCATATAGTGCCCCACATAGTATCCAATTGCCCCCATATCGTTCCCCACATACTAGCCATGCCCCCATATAGTGCCCAACATAGTAGCCAATCCCATATAGTGCCCCACATAGTAGCCAACCCTCCATATAGTGCCCAAATAGTACCAATCCCCCATAGAGTGCCCCACATAGTAGCCAATCCCCCATAAAGTGCCCCACATATAGCCATCCCCATATAGTTGCCCCAGCATAGTGCCAATGCCCCCATATAAGTGCCTCCACATAAGTAGCCAATCCCTCCATATATGCCCCACATATAGCCAATCCCCCTAGAGTGCCCCACATAAGTAGCCAAACCCCCATAGAGTGCCCACATAGTGCCATGCCCCATATATGCCCACATAGTACCAATCCCCCTTTCTGCCCCACATAGTAGCCAATCCCCCATATATGCCCCACATGTTAGCCAATCCCCCATATATGCCCCACATAGTAGCCACTCCCCCATAATATGCCCCACATAGTAGCCAATCCCCCCCATATAGTGGCCCCAACATAGTACCATCCCCCATATATGCCCACATAGTAGCCATGCCCCCATATATGCCCCAATAGCCCAATCCCCCATATAGTGCCCCACATAGTAGCCAATCCCCCATATAGTGCCCCAAAAGTAGCCCATCCCCCATATATGCCACACATAGTATCCAATCCCCATATAGTGTCCCCACATAGTAGCCACCCCCATATGTCCCCACATAGTAGCCAATGCCCCCAAATATGCCCCACATAGTAGCCATCCCCCCATATATGCCCCACATAGTTCCAATCCCCATATAGTGCCCCACATAGTAAGCCATTCCCATATAGTGCCCCACATAGTAGGCATCCCCATATAGTCCCCACATAGTAGCCAATCCCCCCACATAGTATCCAATCCCCAATAACGCCCCACAGTAGGAGCCATCCCCCATTTTGTCGGGCCCGACCCGAAAAACAATAAACAAGTTAACTCACCTGTCCCTCCGGTCCCAGCAGCTCCTCTCCCGGCGACCGCGCCTGTCCCATCATCCTCCGGGGCGGGCAGCGGTTACAGAGTCACTCACTGTACCGGAAGTGATCCTGAGATAGGCTGCAGGTCACTTCCTGTACAAGTCAGTGTCTCTGGTACCCCTGCCTGCCCGCCCCGGGGTATGACGGGAGTGCCGCCTGCGGGAGAGGAGCTGCTGGGGACCGAGGACAGGTGAGTTACTGGTTTATTGTTTTTTCGACTGGGGATACATAAATGCTGGACAACGGGGGGGGCGTTTCCGGGACCCACGGGACAGCCCCCCGAAAACGGGACTGTCCCGCGAAATCCCGGGACGGTTGGGAGTATGACAATAGGTGCCTATATAGGGGCAGGCAGCTTAGTTGCAGCCAGGCTTGCAACCAGGTAGGTAGCGTAGGTAGGTAGCTGGTAAGGTAAGTGCAGGCAGGTGTAGATCAAACCATTTTATTTCTATATATTTGGGGGGCCAATATAGACCTCTGCATACTGCTAAGATTCTGAGAAGTTACCCCATTTTTTTTTTTTTTTTTTTTTACAGTAGTCATTTACTATAGTGGATGGGTGGATGCATGCATGCCCAAACCTCTTACCCCACCCAAAATAAAGCCCTTGCTGGGTGCGTAGCCGTGTGTGCATGCCACTCTGGCCGTTCTTATCCGCTCTCTGGGGGCGTGCACAAAGTGGTGGCATTGCTAATGCAATGTACCTGCCTTGGTTGCCATGGCAACACAAGTCAAAGTTCATATCCAGCCAGCTCATAGGGCAAAGGTCGTATCCAGCTAGCTGGGGTGATGTCATCAAGGCAGCGATGACATATATAGGTGCCTATATAGGGGCAGGCAGCTTAGTTGCAGCCAGGCTTGCAACCAGGTAGGTAGCGTAGGTAGGTAGCTGGTAAGGTAAGTGCAGGCAGGTGTAGATCAAACCATTTTATTTCTATATATTTGGGGGGCCAATATAGACCTCTGCATACTGCTAAGATTCTGAGAAGTTACCCCATTTTTTTTTTTTTTTTTTTTTTTTACAGTAGTCATTTACTATGTGGATGGGTGGATGCATGCATGCCCAAACCTCTTACCCCACCCAAAATAAAGCCCTTGCTGGGTGCGTAGCCGTGTGTGCATGCCACTCTGGCCGTTCTTATCCGCTCTCTGGGGGCGTGCACAAAGTGGTGGCATTGCTAATGCAATGACCTGCCTTGGTTGCCATGGCAACACAAGTCAAAGTTCATATCCAGCCAGCTCATAGGGCAAAGGTCGTATCCAGCTAGCTGGGGTGATGTCATCAAGGCAGCGATGACATATATAGGTGCCTATATAGGGGCAGGCAGCTTAGTTGCAGCCAGGCTTGCAACCAGGTAGGTAGCGTAGGTAGGTAGCTGGTAAGGTAAGTGCAGGCAGGTGTAGATCAAACCATTTTATTTCTATATATTTGGGGGGCCAATATAGACCTCTGCATACTGCTAAATTCTGAGAAGTTACCCCATTTTTTTTTTTTTTTTTTTTTTTACAGTAGTCATTTACTATATGGATGGGTGGATGCATGCATGCCCAAACCTCTTACCCCACCCAAAATAAAGCCCTTGCTGGGTGCGTAGCCGTGTGTGCATGCCACTCTGGCCGTTCTTATCCGCTCTCTGGGGGCGTGCACAAAGTGGTGGCATTGCTAATGCAATTGACCTGCCTTGGTTGCCATGGCAACACAAGTCAAAGTTCATATCCAGCCAGCTCATAGGGCAAAGGTCGTATCCAGCTAGCTGGGGTGATGTCATCAAGGCAGCGATGACATATATAGGTGCCTATATAGGGGCAGGCAGCTTAGTTGCAGCCAGGCTTGCAACCAGGTAGGTAGCGTAGGTAGGTAGCTGGTAAGGTAAGTGCAGGCAGGTGTAGATCAAACCATTTTATTTCTATATATTTGGGGGGCCAATATAGACCTCTGCATACTGCTAAGATTCTGAGAAGTTACCCCATTTTTTTTTTTTTTTTTTTTTTTACAGTAGTCATTTACTATATGGATGGGTGGATGCATGCATGCCCAAACCTCTTACCCCACCCAAAATAAAGCCCTTGCTGGGTGCGTAGCCGTGTGTGCATGCCACTCTGGCCGTTCTTATCCGCTCTCTGGGGGCGTGCACAAAGTGGTGGCATTGCTAATGCAATGTACCTGCCTTGGTTGCCATGGCAACACAAGTCAAAGTTCATATCCAGCCAGCTCATAGGGCAAAGGTCGTATCCAGCTAGCTGGGGTGATGTCATCAAGGCAGCGATGACATATATAGGTGCCTATATAGGGGCAGGCAGCTTAGTTGCAGCCAGGCTTGCAACCAGGTAGGTAGCGTAGGTAGGTAGCTGGTAAGGTAAGTGCAGGCAGGTGTAGATCAAACCATTTTATTTCTATATATTTGGGGGGCCAATATAGACCTCTGCATACTGCTAAGATTCTGAGAAGTTACCCCATTTTTTTTTTTTTTTTTTTTTTACAGTAGTCATTTACTATATGGATGGGTGGATGCATGCATGCCCAAACCTCTTACCCCACCCAAAATAAAGCCCTTGCTGGGTGCGTAGCCGTGTGTGCATGCCACTCTGGCCGTTCTTATCCGCTCTCTGGGGGCGTGCACAAAGTGGTGGCATCATCGATGACATCACTGATGACATCATGCGATGACATCAAACGTGATGACATTCATCGATGACATCACTGATGACAATCATCGATGACATCATTGATGACATCATCGATGACATCACTTGATGACATCATCGATGACATCACCGATGAAATCATCGATGCAAAAGTCACCGATGAACATCCCGAATGACATCACTACCGATGACATCACGATGACATCACCGATGACATCACCGATACATCACCGATGACATCATCGATGACATCATCGATGACATCATCGATGACATCATCGATACATCATCGATGACATCACTGATGACATCACGATGACATCATCGATTAACATCACTGATGACATTCATACGCTGACTCATCGCTGCATCATCGTGACACATGATGACATCATCGTGACAGCATTATGCATCACCGAGACATCACTGATACATCATCGCTGACATCATTGATGACATCACCGATGAACATCACTGATGACAGCATCGATGACATCATCCGAAATGACATCATCGATAGACATCATCGATGACATCACTGATGACATCATCGATGACATCACTGATGACATCATCGATGACATCACTGATGACATCATCATGGACATCATTGATGACATCACCTGATGACATCATCGAGACGTCATCGATGACAATCACTGATTACTCAGGATTGATCTCACCGATTACATATCGTTGACCTCACTGATTACAATCATCGATGACATCACCGATTTACAAAATCGTTTACCTCACTGATGAACATCATCCGATGACATCAATTACAGTCACTTGATGACAAATCATTGACAACAAATAATAACTTTATGGACAATTTCATTGTTGACATCCTGATGATCATCAATGAGTAACTTTGACAATCCTTTCAGAGCAACTTTGGTACAGTCCTTAAGGAGCGACTTAGGTTGCCAAGTTTTAAAGTACCTATTACTGTCCCTTAAGAGCAGCTTAGAAGTATTGTCCCTTAAAAAAAAGACTTAGGTGCCCATCCTTTGAAGACCAGCTTTAAGTACTGACCATTTTAAGTACTGACGGAGTCTGTGCCAAAGCGGTTCGGGCTGTATTAATCGCATAACAAAATGGATGGAAGAAGAAGAAGACGGATTACAATATAGTGCTCTTCAAAGCACTATTATGACATCATTAATAGTATTTGGTTGACATCATTTCGAGATCACTGATACAATAATTTGACAACAATTATAACTTATCGACAACGTCAACCGTTGACATCACTGATGACATCATCGATGGACATCACTGATACATCATCATGACACACTGATGACATCATCGATGACAGCACTGATACATCATCGATGACATCACTGATGACATCATCGATGACATCACGGATGACATCATCGATACACACTGATTACTCATCGTGACATCACCTATTACAATAATCGTTGACGCTGCGGGTACTGTGATGACATCATCGATGACCTCACCGATTACATAATCGTTAACCGCACTGATACAGCATCGATGACACTCAATTACATCACTGATGACAATCATTGACACCAATAATAACTTTTCTGGAAATTTCATTGTTGACATCACTGATGATCTCAATGGAGTACTTTGTACAATCCTTTTCAGGAGCAACTGTGGTACAGTCCCTTAACTCTTAGGGGACACAGCAGTTTTCATTTTGCGTTTTCGTTTTTTCCCTCCCGTGTATATAAGGCCATAGCGCCTGAATTTTTCCACCTAGAGACCCAATGAGCCTGATTTTTTGCGCAACTAATGTACTTTGCTATGGCAGATGTAATTTTTGCTAAAATGTCCGAAAACCAGAAAAAAAATGCAAAGTGTGGGTTTTTGAAATTGAAAAAAAAAAACGCATTTCCTTTTATTTGGTGAATTTGTTTTTACGCCATTCACCCTGTGGTAAAACTGATTGTTATGCATGTTCCTCAAGTTGTTACGTTCCACACGATATTTGGTAACATGTATAACTTATCTTGTATCTGATGGCCGGTAAAAAATCAAACCGTTGTTACAAATTATACGTCACTTAATGGCTCCTTCCCAGGCTTATAGCGCTTTTATCCTTGGTCTATGGGTCTGTGTGAGTTGTCATTTTTGCGCCATGATGTTGATCTTTCTATCGGTACCTTGATTGCGCATATAGACCTTTTTGATCGCTTTTTATTACAATTATTCTGATTTGATGCGACAAAATGCGCAATTTTGCACTTTGGGATTTTTTGGGTGACGCCGTTTACCGTGTGAGATCAGGATGTGATTAATTAATAGTTCGGGGCGTTACGTACGCGCGATAGCAAACATTTTGTTTATTAATTAATTAATTTAATTTTATTTATAAAAGGGGAAAGGGGGGTGATTCAGACTTTTATTAGGGGAGGGGGTTTTTGTGTTTATTAAAAATACATTAGTCTTTTACTTTTACACATCATACTTAAGAAGCCCCCTGGAGGACTTCTAGTATATGCACTCTGATCTCTCATAGAGATCCATGCAGTATAGTATACTGCATGAATCCAGAGATCGGTGTTCTATGCTTTTGGTGCTGCAGCCAAAAAGCAAATAGAATGCCGAGCCGGGTCAGCGCCATTACGGCGCAGACCCCGGCCGGGATGGATGCAGGGATCGCCCCCCCGCAATCGCGCCGCAGGGGGCGATCCCCCCACTAGACCACCAGGGATTATATGAGCAAGTATTTAGAATCAGCTGTCCAACTTTGGACAGCTGCTTCTAAGTACTTAATTAGCGGGCACGGCGATCGGAACCGTGCCCTCTAATAGCCGCAATCCCGGGCTACACGCGGCACCCGGGATCGCGGCAGTTCAGAGGGTGGTCGCGCGCGACCCCCCTCTGAAACTCCCATAGCGGCACGAGGAAGACGTTTCAATACGTCCTGGTGCAGCTATGGGTTAAGGAGCGACTTGGTGCCAAAGTTTTAAAGTACCTCTTATATAACTGTCCCCTTTAAGAGGCAGCTTAAGTATTTGTCCCTTTAAAGAGGACTTAGGTGCCCAATCCTTTGCAGACCAGCTTAAGTAATGACCGTTTAATTACTGACGGAGTCCTGTGCGCAAAGCGGTTCGGGCTGTATTAAATCGCATAACAATGATGAAGAAGGAAGGAAGACGGATTACAATAAGTGCTCTTAAAAGCACTATTATGACATCCTTACGTAGTATATTGGTTGACATCATTTCCTGAGATCACTGATAACAATAATTGACAACATTAATAACTTTAAATCGACAACGTCACCGTGACATCACTGATGACATCATCGATGACATCACTGATGAAATCATCGATGACATCACTGATGACATCATCGGGGGGTGACCTCACTGATGACATCATCGATGACTCACCGATGACATCATCGTGACATCACCGATGACATCACCGTGACATCACCGATGACCATCACCGATTACATCATCGATGACATCACCGAATGACATCAGCGATGACATCACCGATGACATCATCGATGACATCCGATGACAATCAACGATGACATCACTCGGATGACATCAACGATGACATCACACCGATGACATCACCGATACATCACCGATGCCATACCATGACATCATCGATGACATCACCGAGGGATGACATCACCGAGAAATCACCGATGACAGCATCGTGACATCACCGATGACATCATCGATGACATCAAACCGATGACATCAATCATGACATCACTGATGACATCATTGACCAACAATAATAACTTTATGACAATTTCCTTGTTGACATCACTGATGAGCATCAATGAGTAACTTTGGACAATCCCTTTCAGAGCAACTTTGGTACAGTCCCTTAAGGACGACTTAAAGGTGCCAAAGTTTTAAAGTACCTATATTCCTGTCCCTTTAAGAGCAGCTAAGTAGTGTCCCTTTTAAAGAACTTAGGTGCCATCCTTTGAAGACCAGCTTAAGTTACTGACCAGTTTAAGTCTGACGGAGTCTGTGCGCAAAGCGGTTCGGGCTTTTATTAATCGCATAACATGGATGGAAGAGAAAGAAGACGGATTACAATATAGTGCTTTTAAAAGCACTATTATGACATCATTAATATAAGTATATTGGTTTGACATCATTTCCGAGATCACTGAATACAATAATTGCCAACATTATACCTTTATCGACAAACGTCACCGTTGACATCCTGATGACATCATCGATGACATCACCGATCGACCATCATCGTGACATCACCGATGACATCACCCGATGACATCAACCGATGACATCTCGATGACTCAACGATGACATCAACGATGACA